>NC_089784.1:13875503-13878003 GCF_040412425.1 Macrobrachium rosenbergii | reverse complement strand
TTGATTTTATTTAAGGTTAAAATTAGCCATAACCGTGCTTCTGGCAACGATATAGGATAGGCCACCACCGGGTCGTGGTTAAAGATTCATGAGCCGCTGCTCATACAGTATTATACCGAGGCCACCGGAAGATAGATCTATTTTTTTCGGTGGTCTTGATTATACGCTGTAGCGGTTGTACATAAAACTCGATTCCACCGAAGAAACTACGGCATATTTTTTACTTGTTTACCATTGTCACTCTTCAAATGCAAATATTTTCTAGTCAGGACGACAGAACAAAAAATTACGTTCACCAGTTTGATAAAGTATAACTGAAGCAAACTAAAATTATCAGCAGCATTTTTTTTTCGTTGAAAACCAGATGTTAACATTCTTTTCATATTCCCTTTTGTTTTAGAACACATTTTATGTCTTTGGAATTTTGTAACCCTTCATTTTTAACGCTTCTACGGATAACAGAAAATATCATCACAACAAAAATATAACCACTCACCTTATTTTGTCTCCACAATAACAAGTCATTTCACTTGTAATTTTATGAGATGCTGCCGTCTCCACCCTTGTCAGTTTCCTACAATAATTCTTAAATTGTCAACAGTGGTCTCTGCGATCTCGTTCACAATAAAATCGATTCTGATAACTTAAGAAATCCTATATTTTGGTATTCGTATGTAACCTCGCATGAAGAGCAAGAAGACATGGAGGAAAAGAATTCTTACGTAAGCAGTTACACAATTCTCCTCGGGGAACGCATTTCCATAAACATTATCTGTGGTAATTCAGCAAATTTTCCCGAATAGAAATTTCCTCTGAATTTGAGTCCTCCTAAAATTATATTGTTACCCGAGCTGGTATACATGTTTTAAGTATTTCATCAGACGTCATCTGTTACCCCTCCGCCTCTACTTTATTATTCCTTCTTTCACCTTTTCCTTTGTGTCTCCCAAGAAACATCAAGTTACCGTTCCTTGTCCTCCATCAAGCCACTTTTTTAAATTTATTATGGCCTTCACTTTTCATTTATACTCTTCATTTCTCTGAAAGATCTCTCTAATCTGTCTTAGAACGTTATCAACATTTGTATTTTTTGGAACCACCAGTTTGTCCTTTCTCAATTTGCCATCCTTACTTCCCTTTTAATGTGTCATTCTTATTTCGTCATTATGAGACTCGCTTACACAGGTAACCTCGTCAACATTCGCAAGATCTGCGCCGCTGAAGCAACTGTCTAATCACGCTTCAACTAGTAACGTGTAGTCGTAATACGAGACGATCCTCTACCTACCGTTACGTCGTGTTTTCTTTTCCTGAGAAGACACATAACCCATCTTCTTCTGGAGTACATTATTCTCTCTCTCTCTTTTTTTTTTACATTATTCTTATTATTTTTTTGTTTTTCACCAAAGAAAACTATTGTAACGGCTTCGTCTGTCCGTCCGCACTTTTTCTGTCCGCACTTTTTCTCTCCGTCCTCAGATCTTAAAAATTACTGAGGCTAGAGGGCTGCAAGTTGGTATGTTGATCATCCGCCCTCCAATCATCAAACATACCAAAAAGCGGCCCTCTAGCCTCAGTAGTTTTTATTTTATTTAAGGTTAAAGTTAGCCATAATCGTGCTTCTGGCAAGATATAGGACAGGCCACCACCGGACCGTGGTTAAGTTTCATGGGCCGCGGCTCATACAGCATTATACCGAGACCACAGAAAGTTACATCTATTTTCTGCCTTGATTATACGCTGTAGCGGCTGTACAGAACACTCGATTGTGCCAAAGAGACTTCGGCGCATTTTTTACTTGTTTATCTTCACTTTTGAAATTTTAAACCTATCAAACGCCCTCTCTTTTGATCACCGAATTTGACATGTGGCATCCTCAGTGAAAGCACTGATAGAAGGATTTTCTACACCTGTCCGTACCTCTTCTGTATAAACTTAAAATTACTACTAACTCAGTCACTCTATCTTTTCCATTTGCTTTTCTATTGATCTTGAAGCACCCAAGGTCTGTAGATATAGGCCTTGGAAGCACCAAGGTATTATGCATGCTTATTTCGCTTTCGTATGCTGTAACTTTTAGTGAGCGTTCTGGTTCGCAATTTTCCGTACACTTGTAGATCCCAACAGGAACTTCCTGGTACACTTTGCAGCTGTAGCGTTTTATTAATTCTCCTCATTCTTATTTGCTATCACCCACCCTCCATCCTGTTAGGCATTTCAAATTGTTGTGCTATTTTTAGGGCTATTTTTTTTATTTTTTCCAAACAAATCGGCATCATATTCTTGGTCGTTTCCCCCGCGCATGATTTTAGAAGTCTGGCCACACATCAGTGATGTAGACGGAGCTGCGGGAGTCAGTAACCTGGACACCTGTGGCTACGTAAAAATCCATTATACGTCAGGTTGTTGCTCTTCGGCAGTGTGCGATGATTTTGAAATGGTTTTGATAAGAAGAAGTCGTGCTTGATTTTTTCAGCTGTTGCTCAGTCTGCTGGTAGCA
>NC_089784.1:13853003-13868003 GCF_040412425.1 Macrobrachium rosenbergii | reverse complement strand
ATAGCGAGTTTCATGTGATTTCCTTTTTTCCGATGCTTCTTTTCCGTCCGGTTCTCTTCATTTTTCCCCTCCTCTCTCGTTTTTAGCCTGAGGCGAACTTTGAGCGCGGTATTTTTATTGCCGTTTCCCTTTTTCAATTTATTTCCACTGACCTTTTTATCTAATCCGGTCCTAGATTCTCTTAGCGTTTCGAATCCTCTCTGCATTGCCTGCACAGGAGAGTATCACAGAGTTAGTCTACAAAGTTTAGCGCCTGCTCTGCGCCTGTTGGTCACTTTCGAATTTAATAAAACCAAAAGTTGGAGAGTTTGAGTACTGTCTCCACTCACTTCCTGGGCAGCTGGACAGTCCTCATAATGAGCTCTTTCCGTAAAAGTGGTCGTTTTGAACATTTCTAAAACTTATTTTGTTTATAGAGAAAGCCATAATTTCGAATATTTTATTATGATTCTCTAACAGTTTAGGGACTTTTGAGAGATTCTTTTAATGCATTAATTTTTCAGTGTCTCTGTTCATTTTGAAAAGTCCTCAGACTCATTCTGTATACAATGAGAACATATTTTCTAGGATATGAATGCAATACAGAAAAGCTTTGAAACAGCTTAGTCTTCAGTGGCAATAACAGTTTGTGAATCATTGCCAACAATTGTTTTGGGGGAATGTGAAATATACGGAGAGAATTATTATGATAGATATTCTGAAGTTACTGATTTGACTGAGAATGAGCATGATCAGGGACAAAGTTAAGTTAAGTATATCTTAGTTTAACCAGACCACTGAACTGATTAACAGCTCTCCTAGGGCTGGCCCGAAGGATTAGATTTATTTTACGTGGCTAAGAACCAACTGGTATACCTAGCAACGGGACCTACAGCTTATTGTGGAATCCGAACCACATTATGACGAGAAAGAATTTCTATCACCAGAAATAAATTCCTCTAATTCTTCATTGGCCGGTCGGATAGTCGAACGCTGGGCCAACGGCGCGCTAGCCGAGAGCTCTACCCACCCCTCGAATGAAGAACTAAAACTGTCAGCTTTGAACCTCGAGCTCTCGGCCTTAAGGATTGTACAAGTTATCAGTAAAGGATCTTGTGAATTTTGTTTTAAACTAAATACTTTTATTTAGAAAATGGATTTCCGGGAGAGAAGCGCTACGAATTTATGTCATTTTTATCGTTTGCTTGAAGTATTTATATAATGCCTGGACTTTCTACAATCAATATAGAGAGATTGTTCCCACAGTCCGTTGCAATTGAGAATGTTTCTCCAATTTGGAATCGTGGCCTCAGGAGATAAGTAAAACACGAAATATTTTTTATGAAAGACGTGTATTTGATTTAATAATTTCCCATTTATTTTGTTTAGGGAAAGACATGTATTTGACTTAATAATTTCCCAATTATTTTGTTTATTGAAAAATGTGGATTTGATATAATAATTTCCCTTTTATTTTGTTTAGTGAAAGACGTGTATTTGACTTAATAATTTCTCATTTATTTTGTTTGTTGAAAAACGAGTATGTGATTTAATAATTTCCCATTTATTTTGTTAATTAAAAAAATTTGTATTTGATTTAATAATTTCCAATTTATTTTGTGTATTGAAAAACGTGTATTTGATTTGATAATTTCCAATTTATTTTTAATTGAAAAACGTGAATTTAATAATTTCCCATTTATTTTGTTTATTGAAAAACTTGTATTTGTTATAAGAATTTCCCATTTATTTTTTTTATTGGAAAACTCGTATTTGATTCAATAATTTCCCATTTATTTTGCTTAGTGAAAGACGTCTATTTGACTTAATAATTTCCCATTTATCTTGTTTATTGAAAAACGTGTATCTGATTTAATAATTTCTAATTTATTTCGTATATAAAGAAAAACGTGTTTTTAATAATTTCCCCTTTATTTTGTTTAGCATTCAAACGCAATTAACTGTAGTGAGGCTTCACACGTTTCAACACAACGCTTAACGACGATGTGGAACTGAATTGAAATCCATTTCAGTCATTACTCCTAATTGTTACCCCCAACAAATATAACTCGTTACTCGAACTGAATCATCTTGCATTTACATCTTTCAGCACGACGTTTAATGGCGAGGCGTAACTCAATTGAAATCCCTTATGACCGATGCTGTAATTGTTACTCCAACAAAATACAAGCTGTTATTTGAACTGAATCATCTTGATTTGAACCATTAAGGGAGAACGCCGAGTACAAAATGTCATGTTTTGTTTAGGGCAACGCTTTCAGCCTTTAATAGCTGTCATTCTTTTTTTTTTTTTTTTTTTTTTTTTATTTACCCAGTCGGATATCCAGATGTATTGATTTAGGCCCATCTGGTTGATGTACGCCTGTTGATTATTGTTCATTCAAGAGAGCACACAACGACATGAGTAGAAAAAAAACAATGCATATTTATTCCTTGCATATCGCCTTTACTGAAGCATTTTATTTTTGTTGTATTTTGCGTTAGGGTGTAGAATTAGTAATTTCAGCGGATGCGTGTTGATCCCATTTTCCTATCTTCATTTTTTGTGGTAAAAAAAAATTATAAATATAGAATTAAAATTCATACAAAATCCTGTAGGCAGAGAGCAATAAAATTTTAGAATTTGACATAATGAGTATTAAAGATACTTAGAAAATGAAACGACGTATAATTTGCGAAAATCAGGAATGATAGCCTAAGGGGAATTCAGAATCCCTCTCAGGTTATAAAAAAATGCAGAGAAAAGTCTGTCAAATGTTAGAAGGTTAAAGTATGTAGCCACTGGGAATAATGTAAGTTGCTACAATTCCTGTTGTACACGGAAGTGGTCTTGTGCCTTTATATATATATATATATATATATATATATATATATATATATATATATATATATATATATATATATATATATATATATATGTATATATATGTATGTATGTATGTATGTATGTATGTATGTATGTATATATATACATACATATATATATATATATATATATATATATATATATATATATATATATAATATATATATATAAGACTATTTCCTGGAAATGCATCACCGGATGACATTCCTCCAGGGGAAAGTTTTCGTTTAATGCAACAGGATGCGTGTTAGGGAAACGTTCAGAATGTAAAAAAAAAAAAAAAAGTGAATATTTACTTATAACACATTTACTTGAATTTAATTATCTTCATTTATGAGTAAATGTTTTGATCAATACCAAGACCATATGCTCGTAATCATTCAGACCGTGACACTGAAAAAATATTCTTGTTAAGTTTCAGCTGAAATGATATTCTTTGAGCTAATATCCTAACAATAATTTAAACCTTTTTTTTAGAGAGAGAGAGAGAGAGAGAGAGAGAGAGAGAGAGATCATGTGGAATTAATACTGTATTACTTCGTTGGTACCTAAGCTTCGGTAACGAATAATGGGGGGCAGGGGTGATGCATTCGGGCTATTGCCCAAGCGACACCCCCCAAAAACCACTCTGTTTGGCCCAGCGTTCGACTCTCCGACCGGCCACTGAAGAATTAGAGGAATTTATTCCTGGTGATAGAAATTAATTTCTCGTCATAATGTGGTTGGGATTCCACCGTAAGCTGTAGGTCCCGTTGTTAGGTAACCAGTTGGTTCTTAGCCACGTAAAATAAATCTAATCCTTCCGGCCAGCCCTAGGAGAGCTGTTAATCAGCTCAATGGTCTGGTTAAACTAAGATATACTTAACCCCCCAAAAACCACATCGTCCCGGGTGCTAATATACAAGCTGAGTAATATAATTTTCCGTAATCTTTCTCCCACATTGCAAATGTCTAAATATGCTGTAAGGAAATTACTGAAAAGAAAACCATTTCATATGAAAAATTGCACGACTTTTCTTCAGTGTCGCGATCTAAATGTTGGTATTTGATATTAACCAAAGGATTCCCACACAACTCAGGATAATTAAATTGAAAGGGATGAGTTTTTACTTGAATGAATTAGTAAATAGTCACACTTTTTTAGTTTTCTGTAAAAGAAAATTATTGCGCTGGCTTTGTCTGTCCGTCCGCACTTTTTCTGTGCGCCCTCAGATCTTAAAAACCACTAAGGCTAGAGGGCTGCAAATTGTTATGTTGATCATCCACCGTCCAATCATCAAGCATACCAAATTGCAGCCATCTAGCCTCAGTAGTTTTATTTTATTTATAGGCAACGATATAGGAGAGCCACTACCGGGCCGTGGTTAAAGTTTCATGGGCCGCGGCTCATACAGCATTATACCGAGACCACCGAAAGATAGATCTATTTTCGGTGGCCTTGATTATACGTTGTAGCGGCTGTACAGGAAACGTTTCTTCGGCGCATTTTGTACATGTTTTCATATTTCAGACATTTCCATAACGCGTTTGCTAATGCATTAAAGGAAAACTTTTACATGAAGAATCACATCCCAGCGGTGTATTTCAAGGAAACAGTCTACAAAAAAAAAAAAAGTCTAAAGAATGCTGTTCTGTGTAACAGGAATTGCAGCAACTTATATTTCTCCCAGTTGCTACATGCTTTAACCTTTAAAATATGGCAGACTTTTACCTGTTGTTTTGTTTTTCCAGTTTCATTGACCTTTCCGCGACTGCACTTTTGAATCCCGTTTAGCAAATCATTTCAGAGTTTTGAAAATGCTCCGTCGTTCCATTCTCTTGCAAGCTAAGCGTCTTCCATATTCCCATTGAATATTGTAGTGTCTTTTTTTATCAGCAGAATTGTGCACGAATAAAAAAAGTGAGCGAATAAATAGTCAGGTGGAAGATGAAGTAACTTTTAGTGATGCTGATTCCCTACGATTAAGATTATGATGAATCATATCCAGTTTCTCCGTCCGTGCCGTGTATTCTTACTCATTCATATATTTTTTTTTATAAACTCAATTAATGGTTTTGTGGAAAGTACTGGGAACGTGCGTTTTTACGCGTGAAGTTTCTTTTAGCGCACGAGGACAAAAGATTCACTGAGGCGTGAATGTTGATTCGAGACAAAGATGTCCTTTGTCTCTGTGACTTCTCATCATCATGGATGTGCTTTTGATCTAAGCTGGAGGGGGAAAAACTTGAAAAAAAAAGTACGCCGTGGTTAGAGAGATAAAAGAAGAGGGCGAGAGTAAAATGTTGGAATACCTAGTGTCTGCAAATCAAATAACAAAAGGAAGACGCAGAGACAAGGAAAAGTGTAAAGGTTTTTGTATGAGGAGGAAAGTTATTGTCTAACCTGGTATGAGTAAAGTTTTGAGTTCAAATGAAAACAAGTAAAAAATGCGCCGAATTTTCTTCAGCGCTATCGAGTTTTCTGTATATCGTATAATCAAGGCCACCGAAAAATAGATCTATCTTTAGGTGGTCCCGATATAATGCTGTATGAGCCGCGGCCCATGAAACTTTAACCACGGGCCGATGGTGGCCTATCATATATCGTTGCCAGAGGCACGATTATGGCTAACTTAAACCTTAATAAAATAAAAACTACTGAGGCTAGAGTGCTGCAATTTGGTATATTTGATGATTGGAGGTTGGATGATCAACATACCAATTTACAGCCTTCTAGCCTTAGTAGTTTTTTAAGATCTGCGGGCGGACAGAAAAAAGTGCGGACGGACAGACAAAGCCGGCACAATAGTTTTCTTTTCAGAAAACAAACTAGATGGTGGTATGATGTATGTGGGAGACTGGACATGTGGAGGATTGTAGTGAGTATTGAGTGTTTGCTGTTTAAGGTCATAATGTAGTTGAATTGAAAAAGAGAAAATTCATTAGGTAGGTGGCGTAATGAAGACTGTAGGTATTTATAGATCTATCATATGCGACAACGAAGATAAAATTTAGAATGTATATGAGGGGATTCAGTGAAGCCTAATTGGCTTCGCGGAATAAAATGTGATTGTTGACTTCGCTTAAATGAAAAATACACAAGCGGATGAAACGCTCTCAGTGAAGCATTTGTCGAGAAAAATGTTGCAATGGAGTGAAATCAAGGACTATGGAGAGTTAAGAATTTGCCGAGAGGATAAAGAAATTCTTAGTCTGTTAAGGTTTGAGACAGTGGGAAAGATAGATGAGTAAAAGTTGTGATTATAATCGGTATTTTAGAGCAAGGAGAAAAGGACCAAAAATTTTGGGAATGTGGAATAAGTAGTGTCAGAAAGAACGGCCCCTTATATCAAGGAAGTGTGCATGAATTGTGCCTCAAGTCTGTTGAATCATTTTTTCAAGCGCTCGAGTTCCATCATCATGCATCAGCTGAAAGATGAGAAAGGCCAAGACATGTGACTAGTACTTATTTATTTGTTTGTCTGAAGTCATTCCCTCTGGGATATTTTGAGAATCTGATTATTGTAAGAAAATACAGCGGTAGTTTTTCTTTGGCTTGGACTCCGGTACTTCATTTCCGTCTTTTGTTTCTTTTTCTTGATGCAGTTTTAGTCTTTTTTTAATTTCGAAATGTAAGGAATCACTTATTGCTTTCAACCACGCCATGTTCCTCTATTTGGTTTATTGTTATAGATTCCCCTTCTCTTCGTTTTTTTATAATTTTCGTTCCGGGATTTTAGCAAATTTTCATAGCAGAAAAGTACTTTTTTCATTGTATATTTTTTTTTTATTCCACAAGGCTTTTTATTGTGAACTCATAAAAATAGCAGAGTTTACCAACCTGTTGATACTGGAAGGGAGAAAATGCGATTTCAAGTGCACCGGCAATTATGTTATTTCTCTCTCTCTCTCTCTCTCTCTCTCTCTCTCTCTCTCTCTCTCTCTCTCTCTCTCTGTTTGATTTCGTATTTCAGCAACGGTCAAATATTTGCTCTGCCTCTTGTAGCCACCGACTATTTATAGAGAACATTTCGTGAAATAGCTCGGCAGATCTGTGGGCTTGAGGAAGATAAAGGAGAGTGGTATGCAATATATTCTTTCTTCTTCTTTTTTTCGCCTGCTGTTGCGAACGGAAAGGGTTTTTTTTCCTGTTTGGCAAGGGAGTATCTCCGATATTCTGCAGATTTTAGGTCGCTGTAGAATAGTTGAAGATAGGGAATAGAGTGGATTTAATATATATATATATATATATATATATATATATATATATATATATATATATATATATATATATATATATATATATATGTATATATATATATATACTGTATATAATACATATATATATATATATATATATATATATATATATATATATATATATATATATATATATGTATATATATATATACTGTATATAATACATATATATATATATATATATATATATATATATATATATATATATATATATATATATATATATATATATATATATATAAAAGATTAACAAACAAACATAACAGAAACGTTATGAATACGTGATAGTCATGGCATAAAGGACTATTGTTAATCTCGACTGCACTTTGACCATTGCTCCCTGTTTGCTAAAGCATCTAAATTGAACACAATCCTTCAAAGTAAGCATTCTTTCTATCCTGCCTTTTTAAGGTAAGTCATTTCCTCAAACATGAACTTCGGCATTCAAAAATACTGCGTGGAATCGGGGTGAAAGTATGTTGAGACTACGCCTCCATTTGCACAGTACGTGTTTTTTACGTTCAATGCAGTTCAGGAAAACAGTAGATGAAACTCATTCCTGTATTTATTTTTATCGTACGTGAATTTTTTAATAGAGTAACAAGGTCGATTCAAGTTGAATTAGAGAATTAACGTTTTCTATTGAGAGATTGTTTCTTTGCTATTCTTACGAAAATTATGAGATTAAGGACTCCAGTACTGAATGTTTCACGAAATAATTAGAGACATGGAGGAAAATGAAACATCTCCATTTGAGTAACTGCTCGTGGCATATTAATTCATATTAAACTCTGATGACATACTGAGTAAAGCAAGATATTATTGAAGCAGTTAAATATAGATTAAAGAATTTATATTCCTGTTAACAGAGAGTTTTTTTTTTTTAAATACGAACGCCGATGCAACGATGCAAGGTATTGTTGAGTAAGAAAAAAATTTTTTTGTATCTTCTTTGTTTCAGTGACCAAAACCGGAAATTTTTTCTTCACAAATAAACATTGGTATTCCTAACGATTCGAGATATTAATGCTAACCTGATAACAACGAAATCCGAGGGAAAGTGACATTAATCAAGTGTAGCAAAATGGAAAAGCCTTTGCAAGTCACGTGCATTCCGCTCTCGGCTGCGTATATTCCGGCATCCGGAGACTCCCCCTCCCTCCCTATCCCTTAACCTCTGCCTACCTCGTCCTTCCCCCCAACCCCCTTGGAAAAAATACAGACATAAAAATATGAAAAAGGTAAAACAAAGTCTGAATCATTTTGTACAGCGAAAACCCGTATATCCTTTAATCCGAGCCATTGCCGAGCAAATATAAAAGTAAACAAGAACTAAACATGGCTGCCCTTCGAAATACATCGACTATTTTTTCCCCCTTTTTTATTCCTTTTTTTTTTAGGAAGAGGAAAAAATAGATGGTGTACCCAATTCCCTTCGAAAAATGAAATGCATATATATACAGTCCGTGTGTGTTGTACCATCACTCATAGCCAGTCTATCCAAATAGATCGGCCCGAGTGACGTAATACGGCTCCACGCGTGTGGTAGGCTCGATAGGCACCAAAAAAAAAAAAAAAGTGCATGTATCGGAATATGAATTTATGCCTATTACCGTTTTAACTGATACGATTGATAAGCTGCGAACTGTTTGGAATGGATAAATAGATGATAGCGACACAGCCAATCATTACTGTCGTGTTGGCAAGCAAACAAGGGAATCGGCCGCTCACGGCTCTTACGTATTTGTTGGAAATTCATTGTGACGCTCGCTGTTTATTTAGTTTTGCTGACTGTTTGCAAACAAAAAGAGATGTGGAATGTAATTGTCTGTACTTGCAGGCATCTGACAGTGGAGTATTTTATTATGGCAGCCGAGTAAAAATATGGATAAATCGGTAGTAGATACTCTCTCTCTCTCTCTCTCGTGCAAAGCAAAAGAAAAAATTATAAATTGGGAATGGCATTGAGTTAACAGGTACAAGAATATTGAAGAGAAGAGGTATATAATTCTCTCTCTCTCTCTCTCTCTCTCTCTCTCTCTCTCTCTCTCTCTCTCTCTCTCTCTCTCTCGTGTCAAAAAACTTATTCTAGATTGTGAAAACATCGGGCTATGTAAGGCGTAAAAATACTGGACAAATTTTTATCTATTCTTGTTGCGTTAACTTGTAAAGGTGAGAGCATAAAATTCTCTCTCTCTCTCTCTCTCTCTCTCTCTCTCTCTCTCTCTCTCTCTCTCTCTCTCTCTCTTTCTTTGGCGTTTTCTCGGAATGATTCTCTCTCTCTGCAGTTCTCTCTCTTCTCAAAATTTTATTTTACTTGTGACCATGCGTCTGTGTGAAAATGTCATAGCGGAATGATTGAAAGGCAGCTGCACTTCTGCAGTTTTAAGGTTCTCAAAATTTTATTTTACAAGAGTGTGACCATGCTTGTAATACTCGATTTGCATATATATGCATATGTATACGTGTATATATATATATGTGTGTGTATATGTATATGTATATATTTACATATACACGGTGCCTTCTTTGAAGGACTTTGATTTGGCGGTGGAAAAGGCTGTAACACACGGCACACACACACACACACACACACACACATATATATATATATATATATATATATATATATATATATATATATATATATATATATATATATATATATATATATATATATACATTCAGTGATACAGTGGAGTGAGGTTTTACCTTTTCTAGAGATGCTGAAAAATTCATAATGATTCCCAAAACATTTAGTGAATTAAAAATGCTTTGTAATTTTTTTTTTTTTTGTACGTACTTGTAGAGTTTGACACATGACAATTTAAAACATCAGCACCAGCTTCATCATGACTATTATCTTCGTGATTGATATAACTCTTTCATGTTGCTATGCAAATGCCACTAAGATTTCCGACATTACGTAGCTCATCATGATGCTGACTCGTCACAGAACTTACGAATAAATAATGACCACAATACTGAAGGACATTGCCTGGTTGTCATCGTATCCGAGAATGTCAATGAGTAAAATTTCATGTAAGACGAAATCGATATTCTGGGAACATTTCAAACTGTGTGTAATCTTTGTGTTTTTATATTTTCACAATTCTGGGAAGCAAAGCAGAAACTTAGTATTTTCTTCTTATATCTACAATATGCTAAAGGATTATCGTTACGAATTCTTATCTTAAATGACAGTGCGGTTGGCAAATAGCGGAAAATCCTGTCTGATATTATAAACGAAATTACTGAAGAGATGCAGAAAGAAAGGAGAGAAAAAACGGAAACAGCGTATCACCATTAATAACGAAGTCTTACCTCAGACGAGGAAACGGGGTCTTTAAACGCTTTTTCCCTCACCCATCTCCTTTTACTTCTCGATCGTGCTCCCTTCGGCATTAGTAGAAGGTCGACCTGGATGAGAAGAGCTTAGGAATACGAGGCATCTCGGGTTCGTGGTATTCTGAAGACAGGTAGAAGGACTTACGAGAGTTAATTCCGGATTGCTCTTCCTTTTAAGACGGAAATGTCCATTTTTTTACCTGGCGTCTCAAAAGCTCGGATGAATTTCCTTTTTATTGCAGAGAGAGAATAATGGCCGATCGAGGTCGCGAACTCGACGGTTGAATGCTTTTTATCAGTCCTTCACGTATTTCACTTTACAGAATGTGCAATTTTATACGGCCTTCTGCATTTCCTGAATTGCATAACATGACCACATTTAGGGCCCCCATTACCTGGGACAAGAGAGCCATTAACACACTTCGTGTAGGATTTTTTTTTTTTTTTTTTTTTTTGAGAAACAGTTACAGGTAGCGATGCACTCTAGATGTCACCTCCTTTCGGACAGTTACTTTTAATCATGAATTTTTATGCATATACCCCAAATTTTATTCAGATTTAGAATGAAGGAATTTAGGTATTTAGGTATATGTCCGCATGAAACCTATTTTGGTACTTAATATCAGCAGTAAGTGTTGTTAGAAAAGAGGACTGATGTAAATGGATCTTTACCTGGGACAATTCCATTCACATTAAATTACATCGAATAACACCAGATGCTTTGTATTTTATTGCAGATACCGAAAACAGGACTCAGCCTCTCTCTCTCTCTCTCTCTCTCTCTCTCTCTCTCTCTCTCTCTCTCTCTCTCTCTCCACAAACACACATACATACATACATACATACACCGAGCGCCTGGACTGGACAATCCTCATCCCAAATGGGTGGAACCATTCTGGAGTAATTCCACGGGTGTTCCCTCTTTTATGTATCTATTTCTCTCTCCGTAGCAGGTTCCCATTCCTTATTTTATGAGACAGATACCATCAAATTCTCATTTTTTCGTTATAATCTGTTATGCGCAGCAATTTCAGAGTGCACCATATTTGTTTACGCTTCACGAAAGTCGTGTATACGCCCAGCAGCGGGACACAAAAATCTCTCTTTCCATATCCATTGAGGGGAATGTAAACAAAACAAAAGAGCGCAATGGGGAAAAAATGTGTTTTCCCAAGGTTTACAAACATAATTAAAAACCAGGTTTTAGGAAGAAAAAACATTCATTTTTCCACAGGGAATTTCTGGTGTATCGCGACAGGCACCATGGAAATTTCAGGTCAAAAAAAAAAAAAAAAATGCCAGACGTTTTAAGCCACGTCGACATTAACAGTCCACGCTAACAAATTCCATTTGAACCGTGCTCTCCGGGTTTCATCTCTCTCTCTCTCTCTCTCTCTCTCTCTCTCTCTCTCTCTCTCTTTCTCTCTCTCTCTCGCGCGCGCGCTTTTTTTTTCTTATTCATACACAGCTTTGCGTAACGACTCGTTAAAACTACTCGCAAGTTTCTGGGGAACGGTTGATGGCATGTCATTTTATACATGCATACATGCATATATATATATATATATATATATATATATATATATATATATATATATATATATACTGTGTATATATATATATATATATATATATATATATATATATATATATATATATATAAAACTGAATCACAAAAATATGGAACGTGATGAATATATACCGTCTTTAAAGACAAAATTTTTGAAGGAAAGGAAGAACAGTGGAGTTGTTAACAAACTGCAAGGCCTTCGACTTCTTGTCCTTTACTTAGTTACAAGAATTTGAAAGGCCTTGCAGTACTCCATTGTTTCCTTCCTTCGTGGATTTTGTTTATATATATATATATATATATATATATATATATATATATATATATATATATATATATATATATATATATATATATATATGTCAGTCTTAAATTTCTTAAAACCCGGATTTGCCAAGATTTGCAATCCGAGCCTGCCACACCAAGTATTACCAAACTGAGGAATTATTAATATCGGGTTACAGTTGCCTTGAGTGTCTGATGAAATACAGTTTCATCATTTCTTCACATTTTACAATAGCAGTTGCAGTGAAAACATCGACAGGTATGAAACATCAAGCTATTTTTTCACCTATTGCTTAAGGTATCTTAACGAGTACTACAGTAAACCTAACAATGTCAAGTATCTGCTGTATATTACAAAGTTATAAATGAGTTAAAGGTGTGTTGAAATAATTTTAGCAATCTTTTAACGCTTTTTCGTTACAATGATTTTATCTACCTTTTAACGCTCTTCACTGCAATGAAATCGATAAATCAGCTGATCGATGCAAACAAAACAAGCACATTATATGTTTCAGTTTGTAATAGGCTTTGCTCTTTCGCTTTAACTGTTCTGTGGATTTAAATGCTTTATTTATTATATGAATTGTGCTTTATTATACTTTAAATACATGTTATTGTCTTTGTAATATTCGTTTAATTCATCAGTAAGTTATTTGAAATACTTGGAACAGCGAGAGCATTGAAAAAATGCGGCTTATATTATGTCAATTAATTAATCGTCAATTAATTAATTGTTATGATGTATTATGAAAGGTTAATTTAATTAAAAAACAATCATGCCCACTGGCAGAGTTAGAAAACACGGAGCAACGTAATTGTTATTGCAAAGTGAAATTGCTTTAGACTGTATCACCTTTCCTGTCTATTAGGCCAAGGTGAAGGGCAATGATGCACAGCATGTGTTCATTTTGCCTTCTTAAAATGAATTCATCACTGAGTCACTAAACACATTTCATGACCATAACCATAACAGACACATCGACGAGGTCACAAAACATCAAAACATCATGTTTAAAATACTGCACAGTAACCCCTGTAAACTGCAAAAGTATAAATGCATTAAAGGTTCACTTAAACAACTTTAACCTTTCTCAATAGTTTCCTTTCTTACGTTGATTTTAATTACACATTGTACTGAACTGTTTTCATTTATTGTTATATTTTTATTTTCATTTTTTTACCATTTGATAACAAGTTATTCAACCGGAGTAGAATGACGGTGTAAATTGAAAAGACTGCTGTAGGCCTGTTCTGTTCAACTGAATTTTTAAAGTTCAAGCTTTTAACTGTACTAAATCATTTTTATTAATTGTACATATAGTACTTTAGTGCATTTTGTGTGTGTGGGGCGGTTATGTTTATTTCAATAATAACAAGTTCTTGAATCGTTTCTTTCAAATTCTCTTTGAAAGGATGTCTCAGGGTTAAATCCTGTGCCCTTCTTTTGACCGTTGGCTGGGACGACTGGAGGGGAAAAGCTGAGATCAAACTAGGACCTTGCGAACGCGAGCCTGTGCTGCATCTCATACGTTTTCCGCTTAGAGGATGGATTTGTGTATATATATATATGTATATATGTGTGTGTGTATGTGTATATATATATATATATATATATATATATATATATATATATATATATATATATATATTGATTGATTGATTGTATATCGTGTTTGCATCTGTATACGCCTGCTTTATTGCGTAACGTAAAAATGGCCTGAATTCGGGTACGCATGGTTGTGCAGACTTTTTTTTTTTTTTTTTACTATGCGTGGTAATTGATGAAAACGCTACACTGACATCGAGTAAAAAAAAAAAAAGAGTGACGCATGTCCTAAATCGGTAGAAATCAATCACTTCGGCGCCGCCATATGGTAGAGGAGCAATCAAAAACCAATTTTTCTCTTTCGCCTCTCGTCGTGTTGCAGAAATATTCGTTCGATTCGTATCCAACACTCTAGGAACGATTCTCGTATTTCTGTCTTATCAATTATTCACGGTTGCGCGCTGTCGCGCAAGTACTGACGATTCTTTGCATTTAATCTATTTGTGTTGCAAGTTGCCATGAGTATGTCAGTATTAACACTGTGCATACACACGTACACACACACACACGCACATGTATATTATATATATATATATATATATATATATATATATATATATATATATATATATATATATATATACACATCTTTACTTATTTATATAAATTTGTGTTTATGTGTACGTATGTATATACATATACATACATACATACATACATAATATTTACATACATATGTACATACATATAATATTTAGATATATATGTATATAAATATATATATGTATGTATGTATATATGTAGTGTGTATGTATGGGCATGTCTGTAAATAAAAACTCATATAATCTTAGTCCGTTCGACCTTTGAATAAAGCACACCATTCAAAGTTGGCAATAAACTTTCGGCGGACCCTGCCTTTGTATGAAAACACACATGATCACGATACGATACGCTACATCCATTATGACACAATAAAACGTCTGAGCGCTCACTCACCAAAAGCATGAACTACATTTTTGATACTCGAAAAATGACTGATCGGGTCTTCCAATGAGGTTCCGAGGAACTTTTATTTGATATACGTGTGGAATGGCCAGCACCATCTCGTTGATGAATGAGGTACGAGAATCAGTAATGTTTGGATGG
>NC_089784.1:13820503-13848003 GCF_040412425.1 Macrobrachium rosenbergii | reverse complement strand
TCGCTTGTTCTGAAAAGGAGGTGACTGAATTCACGCTGATATCCTCTCTTTTTCCGGGCGTGGGTTCGACAGGCGCTTATAAACTTTCATGAGTCTTTGAATTTACATAGTGCCATCAGATAATAACGTTCTAGTATGTTGGTACCAAGATTTACTCGGGATGTAGAATTAATGGAAAAAATTTAAATCAAAGCAATTTCTTAAAATATTACGTGAAGTTCTTATCTTTACTATTAAAACATAAAAAAGGAAATGGAGTTAAATCGGGGTTATTCGTAAATGGCGCTGTCTCTTAGAAATATTTGTGAATTAAAGAGCGTGCGAGTCTCGGACCCAGATATTGCAACAAACGCCTTTATGTATGCGAACGCAGCATTTGCAGTAAAAAGATTCAGTAATATAATTCTCGGTGCAGGCTTTGAGAATTTTTAAGAGAGGGGGAAGGAGAGCATAGAAAGGAATTTCCACAGAAATAAAAAGAGATTACAGAGAGAGAGAGAGAGAGAGAGAGAGAGAGAGAGAGAGAGAGAAAGCTGTATTTTGCTATGCGGTATCAGTGGAAATTCTAAAGAGATTAATATTAAGTGTAAAGGGAAATGGATTTCGCAAAGTTGTTTATTAGTGAAATAAAAGTTTAGTTCACTATATCTTCTCCTTTTGTCCTTGAAGAAGATGTTATTGTTTATGCATATATTTGAAGGGAACATTTAAACAAAAATCATAATTTAAAATGCTGAAAACCTCGAGCATGTTTTACAAAATTTGAACTTTCAAGGATAGTCATAGAATCAGAATTATAAATGAAAAATGAGGACTGAATCTCTCTCTCTCTCTCTCTCTCTCTCTCTCTCTCTCTCTCTCTCTCTCTCTCTCTCTCTCTCTCTCTCACAGAAATTTCTTGTTGGCGTAAACCTTAGCAACTGGAGAAAAAATACGGAAAGCTCATAAGATGTGACATCGAACTCTTGTTGAAAGAAAAATACCAGCACATCCTTTGGTAAATAAAAGCCTAATTAACTCGGTACACTTGTATAGGCTTTTACTTTTATATGCCTTTTATGGAAGATTGAAGCCCTGTCAGAGGTACTCAGAAGTGGTAAGATTTTCTTACTCTTGTTATGTTGGAATTTGGGTCTCATTTTAATCATTGCCGCTCCCACTCGACATCAAAGGATTATTGACTGGCGTTTTACAGGGTATGGTCGTTAAGCCCACGCTCAACCATTCTCTCTTATCCGTGCAAAGATCCGTCAATTATGATTTTAGTGTTTCTAGTCCATAGCTCGACATGCAGAATTAAAATGGAAGAATTATGTGAAAGGAATCTTGAAAATATTTTATGGGGTTCCAACCTTCAACTTGTAATCAGAAGCAAAGATGGAGCTCTGCGGTGTCTTTGTAAATATCATTGTCTCCATTAAGTATTCTTTGATGAAAGAGTGAATATCAGTCGAGCAGTTATAGGCTAGATACTTGCTGGGAGAAATATCTTGTTGAATAAAGAGCGAGCGAGGCTCGGACCCAAATGTTACACCAAACGCCTTTGTGTAAGCGAAGGCAGCGGTTGCAGTAAAAAGATTCGGTAACATAACTCGCGATGCAGGCTTTGTGGATATTTAAGAGAAGTGGGAAAATGCAGAATATGAATTTTTTTTGGCAGAATGAAAGGATTAGAACGAGCGAAAGCGGTGTTTTGCAATGCGCTATCATTGCAAGTTCTGAAAAGATGAATATGAAGTGTAAAGGAAAAAGAATTTCGCAGAGATTAGTAAAATAAATAATCTTTTCTTCCGTCTCATAAAAGAATGCTGACGTTTCATTAGTTTTCAAGACATTTTACTCATAGCAGAAGAAAATGCTTATTTTTAACATAAATATGTTAAATGATAGTTGTAGTAACAGAATTTAAAATAGAAAATAAAAGACGGAGAGCGCTGATGATGTGGTATCGAACCCGACTTGAAAGAAAAATGCCAGCATGTCCTTTGGCAAAGAAAAGTCTACTGACCCTCTCTGTTTAGGCTTTTATTTTTACATACTCTTCACAGAATCACTCAAGCCCAGTCAGAGGTAGTCGAAAGAGTGTACATACTGTTGATTTTACTGTCGGCCTTTGGGTCTCATTGTAAATCATTGCCGCTTTCACCAGACTGCCTAAGTTTGTTGCTTGACATTTTACAAGGTCTGGGCGTTAAGCTCACGCTCAACGCTTTTCTGTTATCAAGGCAAGGGTCCGACTGGAGGTATTCTCTCGTGAAAGAGTTTTTGAATTTACTTATTGTATCGGCTTTCATCAATCTATATCTTGACAAAATCAAATTTACTCGAGATGTGGAATTGGAACAGAAAAATTTAATCAGAGGAAATTTGAAAATATTTCACTTCAGAAGGTTCCAGTTTGTAACCTTTAATTAAACAAGTAAAAAATGCGCCTAAGTTTCTTCGGCGCAATCGAGTTTTCTGTACAGCCGCTACAGCCTATAATCAAGGCCACCAAAAATAGATCTATCTTCCGGTGGTCTCGGTTTAATGCAGTATGACCCGCGGCCCATGAATCTTTAACCACGGCCCGGTGGTGGCCTATCCTATATCGTTGTCAGATGCACGATTATGGCGTAACTTTAACTTTAGATAAAATAAAAATACTGAGGCTAGAGGGCTGCAATTGGTATGTTTGATGATTGGAGGGTGGATGGTCAACATAACAATTTGCAGCCCTCTAGCCTCAGTAGTTTTTAAGATCTGAGGGCGGACAGAAAAAAAGTGCGGACAGGAAAAAGGGATGACAATAAAAAAAAGTGCGGACAGAATAAACTGCGGACGGACACACAGAGCGGGCACAACAGTTTTCTTTTACAGAAGACTAAAAGCAAAAATAAAATGGAGTCAGATCGGTATCATTTTTAGATGTGATTGTATCCAATAGGTATTCTGTGATCAAAGAGTGAATATCATTGTAAAATATGCAGCAGGTCGCTGCAAGAAATATTCTGTTGAATAAAGAGGAGTGAGTCGCGGACCCAAATACCACAAAGAACGCCTTTAAGTAAGCGTAGGCAGCAGTTGCAGGAAAAAGATTCAGTAATATAATTCCCGGTGCAGGTTTTGTTGATATTTAAGAGAAGTGGGAGAATGCAGCGGAGGGATTTTTCCAGAGAAATTAGAGGGAGAGAGAGAGAGAGAGAGAGAGAGAGAGAGAGAGAGAGAGAGAGAGAGAGAGAGAGAGAGAGAGAAAGCGATGTTTTGCAATGCGATATCATTTGCAAATCTTGACGATGTGAATGTTAAGTGTAAAAGGGAAAAGGATTTCGCAAAAATGTAAAATGAAATTGTAAAAAGTCATCTTTTTCTTTGACATGAAGGGAATGTTGGCAAATTAGAAATTTCAGAGATTTTTATCATAACAGAACAAATGACACTGTATAATTATACTTTAATGATTATGTATGTATGTGTGTATGTATGTATGTATGTATGTATGTATGCATGTATATAAACATACGTATAAATAGACGGCACATGTATGCAGAAGTCAGACGAAAAAGATCGAGAATGTATTGAAGATAAAGGTGGTGAACATTTGGTATTCAAGTTGATCCAAATGGATAGTTGTGATAGCAGAAATATTAATGAATAATGAATATTAGTATCTCTCTCTCTCTCTCTCTCTCTCTCTCTAGGAAATTTATTGTCATGGTGAACATTAACATTTGATGACAATGTCGGAATGCTCTTGTGATGGGATATCGAACTCAATTCTTGGATGGAAAATCCCAGGATATCCCTTGACAAAGAAAAGCTTTATTTTTATGTCTTTTATGGAAACTTTAAGCCCTGTCAGATGGCTTTAGGGTCTCATTGTAAATCATAGCCGCTTTCACCAGGCTGCGTAGTTTAGTTGCTTCACGTTGTACAAGGTTTGGGCTTTTAAGCCCATTCCCAACTTACACGTTTATTCCGGCATGGGACCAGCAGGAGTATATTGAATTTATATATTGTTACACCAATAATGATTTTAGTATATCTAGTCCATGGCTTGACGAAAGAAGATTGACTCGAGTTGTAGAATTGAAACGGAAAAATTCAATCAAAGCCATTGTGAAAACACTTGCAAGATTTTCCGATCTTTCACCCTTAATAAAAAAAAAGAAAAAGAAAAATGGATTTCAAGAGGTGTCTTACGTAAATGTCACTGCCTCCAGTTATTATTCTGCGATCGTAGAGTGAATATCAGTTGAGCAGTTACAACTTCTTTCTCTAAGAGACGTTCTCTGAAATAGAGGCGAGCGAATCTCGGATCTCAACATAACAACAAACGCCTTTATGTAAGCGAACGCAACATTTGCAGTAAAACGATTCGGTAATATAATTCTCGGCGCAGACTTTGTGGATATTTAAGAGAAGTGGGAAAATGCAGAAAGGGGATTTTTGCAGAAGGGGAGGATTAGAAAGGGCGAGAGCGATGTTGTAATGCGCTATCTTTACAAATTCTAAAAAGATGAATACTAAATGTACAGGGAAAAGGATTTTGCAAAGATGAAAATTAGGAAAATAAGTCATCCTTTCTTTTGTATATTAAAAGGATGTTGACGTTTCAGTAATTTCCAAGAAATTTTAATTATAACAGAAGATGTGACTCATAATTATGTAAATATTTAAATGGCACATGTATACAAAATTGAGACATAAAGACAGGAAAATGCGAACTTGTCTTAAAGATAAAGGTTGTAAACATTTGGTGTGGCGGGTGACCCAGTGTGTGATAATTGTTGCTGCAGAATTATAAAGAACAATATAAAGAAATGAGCCGAAGTTTCCTCGACGCAATCGAGTTTTCTGTACAGCCACTACAGCTTATATTTAAGGCCACCGAAAATACATCTATCTTTCGATGGTCTCGATATAATGCTGTATAAGCCGCGGCCCATGAAACTTAAACACTGCCCGATGGTGGCCTATCTTGTAGCGTTGCCAGAAGCACGATTATGGCTAACTTTAACCTTGAATAAAATAAAAACTACTGAGGTTAGAGGGCTGCAAGTTGGTATGTTTGATGATTGGAGGGTGGATGATCAACTTAGCAATTTGTAACCCTCGAGCCTCAGCAGTTTTTAAGATCTGAGGGTGGAGAGAAAAAGTGCGGACAGAAAAAAGTGCGGACGGACAGAAAGCCGACACAATAGTTACAGTAAACTAAAAATGAATACTGATATTCTCTCTCTTGAACAACTGAAAGAAATGAGACGGAAAGATCTCTAGATGTGACATCGAACTCGACTTGGAATTAGCATCCCAATATATCCTTTGGCGAAGGAAAGCTCTTATTAGTTTTCTGTAAAAGAAAACTGTTGTGGTGCCTTTGTCTGTCCGTCCGCACTTTATTCTGTTCGCACTTTTTTCTGTCCGCACTTATTCGTTCTGCCCTCAGATCTTAAAGACTACTGAGGCTAGAGGGCTGCAAATTGGTATGTTGATCATCCACCCTACAACCATCAAACATACCAAATTGCAGCCCTCTAGTCTCAGTAGTTTTTATTTTATTTAAGGTTAGAGTTAGCCATAACCGGGCCGTGGTTAAAGTTTCGTGGGCCGCGGCTCATACAGCATTACACCGAGACCACCGAAAGATAGATCTGGTTTCGGTGGCCTTGATTATAGCCTATACGCTGTAGCGGCTGTACAGAAAACTAACTTCTATATTCTTATTGCATTGCATCTCATCCAAAGTAGGAAAGCAATTGACGAGGAACTCGTTTTTGTGTTGAGGAAGCATCCAGCTCTGCCTTAGGTAGTCGAAGGAGTGTACTCTCTCTTACTCATACTCTGTTGGGTTTTGGATCTCATTGTAAACCATAATCGCTTTCACCAGTTTCCTAAGGTTTGCTGCTTCAAATTTTACAAGGTCTGGGCTTTAATCCCACTCTCAACCTCGCGCTTTTATCCGGAAATGGGTCCGGCACGAGAGTTACTGAATATTCATAGCGTAACGTCAGCCATAATTTTAGCATATCTAGTCCATAGCTTGACAAAAGCAGATTTACACAAGATACAGAATTAAGTGTCATCAAAGGAATCGTGAAAGTATTTTATGAGGTTCTAATCTTTAACATTTAATAAAAAAAAAAAAAAAAAACGACATTAAATTGGTGCCATTGTCTCCAATACGTACTCTGTGATCAAAGAGTGAATATCAGTCGAATGTTTTTAGTTAGTTGTGTATGAAATGCTGTGTTAAGTAAAGAGCGAGGGAGCCTCGGACCCAAATATTAGAACAAACGCCTTTGTGTAAGCGAAGGCGGCAGTTGAAGTCAAAAGATTCAGTAGTATAATTCTCGTTGCAGACTTTGTGGATATTTAAGAGGAGTGGGCAAGTGCTGAAAGGGAATTTTTACAGAAAGAGATTAGAGAAAGCAGAAACGATTTTTTGCGGTGCGCTATCGTTGCAAATTTAAAGAGATGAATATTAAGTGGAAAGGGGCAGGATTTTGCAAAGATGTAAATTTAATGATGGAAAAATAATAATTTCTCTTACATTAAGAGAATGTCGATTTATTTCAGAAAGTTCAAGAAAAACTTATCATAACAGAACAGGTACTGTTTTTATATATTAATGCACACACATACATATATATACATATACAGTATATATATATATATATATATATATATATATATATATATATATATATATATATATATATATATATATATATATATCAAGAGAATTATTAATGAAAAAAATAGTATTAGTTTCTCTCTTAAAAAATTTTCTTATATTGGGATGTCGATCTTGACTTGGGGAAAAAATCCCAGTATGTCCTCTAGCAAAGAAAAGCCTGTGTTCTAACTACTTAGGCTTTTAATTTTATATGTTTTTATACAAAAGCTTTAAGCCCTGTTAAAGGCCAGAGTTAGCTTTGAGTCACATTGTGAATCATTTCCGCTTTCATCAGACTGCTAAGGTTTGTTCCTTAGCATTTTTCAGGGCATGGGCGTTAAGCCCACCTTCTACCCTTCTCTTTAATCCAAATAAGAGGGTATACACTCATGAAGGAGTAACTGAGTTTACTTATTGTATCGTATTTCCTCATTTTAATAAATCTGGTCTATTGCTTGTCAAGAGCAAATTTACTCGAAGTGTAGAAATAAAAAGGAATAGTAAAAATATTTAGTGAGGTTCCAATCTTTAACCTTCAATTAAAAGGCAAAGAAAATTGAGTTAAATTAGTGTATGTTGTAAATGTCATGGTCTCCAGTCAGTATTCTGTAATCAAACAATGAAAATTTGTTGAGTGGTTATAGCTGGTTGCCCTTAGAAATATTCTGTTAAATAAGTGCCAGCGAGTCTCGGACCTAAATAATACTACGATAATCGCTCCAATGTAAGCGAAGGCAGCAATTGCAGTAAAAAGATTCGGTAATATAATTCCCGGTGCAGACTTGGGGATATTTAAGAGGAGTGGGAAAATGCAGAAAGGGAATTTTTGCGGAAAGAGAAGATTAGAGAGGGCGAAAGCGGTGTTTTGCATTGCGCTATCATTACAAATTCTAAAGAGATGACTCTTGAGTGTAAAGGGGAAAGACTTCTTAAGATGTAAATGAGTGAATTAAATAACCTTTTCTTGCGCGTGTTAAAAGAACGTTACGACGCAGAGATTTCCATCATAACAGTACAAATGGCTTCTTTTTAGTTTTCCGTAAAAGAGAACTGTCCTGCCGTCTTTGTCTGTCCGTCCACACTTTATTGTGTCCGCACTTAGTCTGTCCGCCTTCAGATCTTAAAAACTACTGAGGCTAGAGGGCTGCAAATTGCTATGTTGATCATCGACCCTCCAATCATCAAACTTACCAAATTGCAGCCCTCTAGCCTCAATGGTTTTTATTTTATTCAAGGTTAAAGTAACTCATAATCGTGCTTCTGGCAACTATATAGGATAGGCCACCACCGGGCCGTGGTTAAAGTTTCATGGGTCGCGGCTCATACAGCATTATACCGAGACCACCGAAAGATAGATCCATTTTCGGTGGCCTTGATTATACGGTGTAGCGGCTGTACAGAAAACTCGATTGCGCCGAAGTTCTTTCGGCGCATATTTTACTTGTTTTTTTGTAAATAATTAAAAGGTACATGTATGCAGAGTTCAGAAAAGAAGACAGGAATATGCGAGCTTGTTTTGAAGATAGAGGTTGTAAACATTTGGTGTTCTATGTGACTAAATGGTTTTGTGATAGCAGAGTTTAACGAAAAATTTATATATTTTTCTCTCTCTCTCTCTCTCTCTCTCTCTCTCTCTCTCTCTCTCTCTCTCTCTGTAAGAAACTTGTTGTCGGCGTAAATCCCAGTATGTTCTTTAGCAAAGATAACCCACTTATTAACTCTATTTTGACGTTTGTTTTATTATTAATTTTACAGAAGCTTAAATGCCTGTCAGAGGTCAAGAGTTTTTAAAGGACTGCGCTCTCTCCATTGGCCTTTGGGTGACACTGTAAATTATTGCAGCTTTCACCAGACTGCTAGAATTATAACGCTCATTGCTTAACATTATTACAAGGTGTGGGCGTTAAGCATTACATATGCTCAGCCCTTCTCGTTTATCCGTGCAAGGTTCCGGCACGAATGTATACTCTCACGAAGAAGCTTTTGAATTTACTTCTTGCATCGTCTGTTATCCATTTATAGTATATTGTTAAGACTTGACAAAAGCAAATATACTCGAGATATATAGAAGCCTTAGCATTAAATAAAAATTCCAAGGGTTAAAGTATGCTGTGATTAAAGAGTGAATATCAGCAGAATAATTGTAGTTGCTTGCTCTTAAAGATATTTTGTTGTATAAAGTGCAACGTCGTCGAAGACCTAAACATTGCAGCAGACGCCTTTGTATGAATGAGAACACAGGGACGATGAAAGTAGTGTTTCTTAAGGTAGATAAATAGACCCTCTGTTGTCAATAGAGTTGTCGTATGAACGGTATCTCACTTATGGTACAATTTACATAATCACAAAAAAACATAGCTTTGTTAAGAAAGCATTAGAAAAACAAAAAGGAAAATGAGAGAGAGAATATGAGCATTATCTAATTTCTATAAAAACGACTTCGAGTTTAAAGTCTGTGTAATTCATAATTGCATTCTGTCCAAAACAGATCCGCTTTAAAGAGCAGACCGTGATTAAAATGAATCTGATAAACCATAAAAAGGTGGCGGATTATTCTCTCTCTCTCTCTCTCTCTCTCTCTCTCTCTCTCTCTCTCTCTCTGTCTTTCCCCTTGATATCGTACTCAGGGATTTCTAATCCATTAATTACCTCTACGACATGTGAGGTACATACCTCAGTTGCAATCACACTACCTTCTCAATGATACTCTACACGCATTGAAGTTTGAGGTTAATTAGTTCGTGCGCAACCATATAGGGGTGCTTGTGCCTGTAGGTGTGGATGCGAGTATGTGTATATATATATATATATATATATATATATATATATATATATATATATATATATATATATATATATATATATATATATATATATATATATATATATATACACATAAATATACATACATATATGTATTTATACACATATAAATTTATATGTGTATGTGTAAAACTGAAAACCTTAGCGGTTCAGTTATCTTTCAGTCATCATCTTTTGCCTAAAGCAAGCAAATTCATTTCCTCCCTCTCCTTCTCTCTTTCTTTCTTACTCTGAAGGAGGAGCGGATCTTGAAATCTGGAGACTTAGAGGGAAATCTTTCGTTATAAAATCCCAGCGCTGTCGGAAAAAGAAAATCTGTGTCTTTTTCTAATATGAAAGCGTAACGATGATTGCTATTCTTTTTTTTTTTCCTTCTGTAATTAAAGCTTCAGCGTTCCTATATTCTTGCGAGTTTGAAATGGATGTGCTTAAGCGTAAATCGTTAGCATTCTGTTTTTAATGCAAATGCAGTTGAAATGTTGTTACCTTTTTTTTTTTTTGCAGAGTTGGGAAATTAGGAAATGACACTTGTAATATTTTATCATACCTATTCTCAGTCATTAACCTTATACGCAAAGTATGGATGATGAAAATCTTAAGCTGGACGTTGATTTCCAGGTAGAACATTTATGAGCGCAGAAAAATGAAAGATTATTATTATAAACCTTTGTGTAGGTAAGCATACGTAATGAAATAAAACCATAGCGCTTCTCCGCCTCGTGATTTACAGATGCGTTTTCAATAATCCTCAGCGCATATTTGTTTACACTTATGAGAAGCGAGGAAATGTCGAAGGGGGATTTTTTTTGTGGACCACCAACCTTTAAGAGTCTTGAGAGAGAGAGAGAGAGAGAGAGAGAGAGAGAGAGAGAGAGAGAGAGAGAGAGCTGGATTTTTCCATGCATTTTTCAGCGGCAGGTGCATTAACAAATAATGTAAGGTCCGTTAAATATCTTGTAAGAGATTATTAAGTGAAAAGGGAAAAGGAATTCTCAGGGAGGGAAATTCAGCTTTTTTACCTTTTAGAAAATGCACAGTTGTAAAACTAAAGTTTCGTCACTATAGTGTGGCTTTTTCCATTCTGGCATAAATAACAGAAAAGGCTCAGTGTCTCTGTTGACAAACGATTACTGCAAGAGTTTTTCAGGGTATTATCTTTATTTATTGTTGACAGTGATGGAGAATAGTAAAGGAGAACAAATAAAGGAGAACAAAGGGGTATGAAGATAATTTTGTCCTTCGCGTTTAGGAATATATGTGATCTTCTAACATATAAAAAATTTCATCAGTCTGATAAAGATATGTGTTGCACAAGGTGCTCAGAATATTGGCTTAATGTCTCTCTTCTGATAATTACAACTATATACAAACTGCGTTGTTTAAGCCCTGCGTAGGTAAGCCGTAAAGGATGGTGGGAAACTCACTCTTAATCTCACTCCCAGACATGCACATTATATATATATATATATATATATATATATATATATATATATATATATATATATATATATATATATATATATATATATATATATATATATATATATATATATATATATATATATATATAATATATATACATACATATATATACACGTGTGTGTGAGTTCCATGAAGCCTGCAGCTTCTTCCCAGAAATATTTTGACTTTATTTTGGATATATCATTATGTATTAGGAGGAAAGTGTGTGAGTCCTGCCTCTTAAATGCGCACGCGCGCACACGCACTCATACACGCATATACATGTGTATATATATACATATACATATATATGTGTGTATGTTTGTGTATTTACATATATTTGGCAGTCAGGTTAAAGTGTCTCCTACACTATTCGCTCATTTCATTCACCTAATTAGAGAATCGAATCTGCCTAGATCATTCTCCAGTAAAAGCTCAGTTAGTGTTTTTCTCATCCGGCTACATTTCTTGAAAGAATATCGTTATATATTTGCACTGTAAAAGCTGTATAAGTAAAAATTGCCGGAGATTCTTGCTTGAAGAATTAAAAAACAACTATTGATAATAATCATCATAATAAAAATAAATCATCATAGAGGATTCACCATGAGAAAATCGCAATATGAATTTACAAACATAATTACATCCATACCCGATTATTTTACGATCTGTTCCCACATAAGAAAAAGAGGTAAATCAGCGTGATAATCATAACGTTTATTACGCACAATTATTAATATGAATTATTTTTTCAAAGATCAAAAGGTGGCTGGAAATTAATGGAGGCCACAGAGATATTACTGCAATACAGGTGTTCTTTCCATTTTTCAACATGAATGCTGTAACTAATAATATATATATTGTGTGTATGTATATGTATATATATATATATATATATATATATATATATATATATATATATATATATATATATAGAGAGAGAGAGAGAGAGAGAGAGAGAGAGAGAGAATGGTTCTTCTCAGGATTACCTCGCCGAGTCCCAATTTAATTTATGATATTATATCTAATAAAATGAAGCGAAGATAGGCCATCTTCTATAATCTTTTCGTTCTTCTTCCTCTGTTTCCATACGTGACCGCGAAACCCAAGAGCAACAAAACTACAATGATCAAAAAATAGACCCGGATCACTCCGGTCGTGCGTGGAATCGAACCCAGAACTTTCCACTGAGGCAAGAGTAGTTAACGCTTATGCCGAGAGAGAGAGAGAGAGAGAGAGAGAGCAGGTATTGTGTTCGAGAAGAGAACGATCAAATGCCAGCGAGGTCGTATGAAAAGGGAACTTATCTAAAACAAAGTTGTTTTGTTAGCTTACCAAGGGCATATTTGACTTTTGTGAAATAACTGTAGGAGAAAGAGAACAAAACCATTTCTGAATGGAAGGCGGGGGAGTTTACATATCGAAAAGAATAAACGGAAGTAAAATGAGGTGACGAGGTGACTTTATACGTAAATACACTCACACACGCATATATATATATGTGTGTGGGTGTGGGTGGTTATTCTTCACAATGCACAGTTGTCATAGCAACGCCTTTCTCTGCAAATGATTATTCTACTAGCCGATTCAAGTATGATATACAAGGAAGGGAGTGTAACGTATTCTAGAATCTTCCTAATCATAAAACGCTGCATTAAAGAAAATGGTGAATTAATGCTGAATGTCAGGTCCTATGGAAACACCTACACCCCTAGGACCAAAGATCGAGACGGGGTGGCGGGGGGGCGTTGGTGAGCGTAGTGGTGGGGGTTGGGGAGCAGGTGTTAAGTGTATATTAATGCCACTTTCAAGAGCCTTCAGGAGTCTGGTATGAACAGCCACGGTGCTCAATATCTGCAGAAAATATATTTTCAACTCATTGATATACCATTACTTCTCTGACAAGACAGATAAAACAATGAAATCTTTAACTTGCCAGAAGAGAAAAAAACCCTTTATGTTTGTTACTCTTTCAGAAAATGCTTGGTTTTGAAAATAATGGCAAACAGTCTATTGGTATCGATGGGAATGTGAATGTAAAATCTATATCGGTTGTGCCATGTTCATTTGATAAATAATGCAAAGGGGTGCTTCTTTGTGAGTCTGTGACAAAATGTGCATAAATCATGTGAATATACTTGAATGTGAAGTTCAGGTTGGGGGAGAGTGAGATTCAGTAATGCAGCACTAAGCAAAAGAATTTGCGTGTCAACAAGACAAAAGAGAAAAACAGATTAGGAACACCTATAGCATTAAAAATGAATACCAGGTATATTCAGACGTCAGCGACCGGAACAAAACAACTTTTGCACGTTTGTGCTCTCAGAAACACCCACACTCTGACACACTGGATAAAGTCTTTTCTGCTACTTGTTTTACGAGGTCATAGTTCCTGTAAAGGTCATACCTTAGAATATTATCTTGACATGTAAGGTGATAGGCGATGTTACTCTCTTGCCAGACAAGATTATTCAGTTTAATACAAGTATCGCTGGCAGAAATATTGCCGGTCACAATGTCAGCGATAACTTGCGTCAGCGTGCATGTATGACTATCGCCTTATCAGTGCAAATGTCCTTAAATTTCTTCAGTGAAAGATATCACCACATAATGATCGTAGTTATGACGTGTAATTTAGGATATGAAGCCTCTGAAGTTGTGGCGAAATCTGCAAATTAATAAATGTCAGAGGAGCTCTCATACCTTCACGTATTTTTTTTTTATATAGGGCACAGACCACGACATGCAATGCTGCCTAAAACAAGCCAAGGCAGCTTCTAATTAAACCACCTATTAAAGAATGATAGACAAACCTCAAGAAAAGAGGATAGTTAAATACTTCCAGTAATGACTGCAAGGTGGTAGAAAATTCCACCTTCTGAAAAGGAAAGGTATGAAAGATTGCTAAAACCAGTTGACTTTACCTTGCCAACGACTAGATGCAGCAGTGAGAGAAGGTCCTACGGACGTTCCTCTTAAATTTCGGGCGCTCATTTTTGAAAATTATAATCAATATATAATCAACACACACACACACATATATATAATATATTATATTATATACATATTATATATATATATATATATATATATATATATATATATATATATATATATATATATATATATATATATGGAACGTTTAGATAAGGAAATAAGAGCGATTATATAAGGTACAATTACATGACAGGCTATAATATAATGTGCAGGCATGCATGGGGACGGGATGGGTGATCAAGAAGGCGTTAAAGAAAAGAAGGAAAATTATAAAAATAATAGAGAGAGAAGGTGGGTTGGGCGACAACCTCATGGAAGAATTAGTAATTGTTTGAAAGTTATGTAAGTGAATAGATAAAGGTTAGTGAACAAATGGATCTCAGAATAAAAATAGCAAATGGAAGTATATGTCCTCTAAAAATGAATCCATTCCTGGGTCGATGGAATGAATAATTTGAAGAGCCATTAAATGTGCAGGATAGAAGAAGGGCATTGCCGAATAACATAGCAGTGGAAAGTGTTAGTGTAGGCTTGACAGTTCGTTGTGGAAGTGAGTGTTGAGGACGTAAGAAGGGTAATTAAGAGAGTCAGGAAAGGAATGACACCAGGAGTTGGTGGGATGACAAGTGATGAGTACGTGCAGTAGGATGTGATACAGTGATTGATTGGTTGATCAGATTTATTAAAGTAAGTCTGGGTATGGGAAAGGCTCTGAAGGGATGGGTGCAAGTAATAGTTTTTCCACTGTGTCAGAATAAATATAATAGAGGTGATTGTAAGAATTATAGGGGAACATCATTACTCAGTACTTAGGGAAGGTGCTTGGTAGGATTTGGACTGAGAAAGTAAGGCAGATGACAGAAGGATTGATACAGATGACGGAAGGATTGATAGGGTAAGACCAGTGTAGGGTTAGACAAAGAGAAGAGTGTGTGGATATGAGAGATTTCAACCTTATTGCTTCTGCGACTCAGGCAGCACGCCGTCGGTGCATCTCACGTGGTGTTCTGTGGGCATTACTAAAGGGTGTTTGCAGCGTCGCTTCGGCTCCTAGTTCTCCCGACGTTTTAACCTTTTACTTTGCCTTCGTTCCCGCTTCTTTCTTACATCTTACTGTGCAGCTATTCCAGCCGCGTCTTTTTTGTCGTCTTATGCCATAAAGGGATGCAAGTGGTTCAGTGCTGGGTTTTACAGTCAAAGTTTCATGATACTACCATTCACTCGCATGAAGCCCAGAATACAGATCACTATATATATATATATATATATATATATATATATATATATATATATATATATATATATATATATATATATATATATATATATATATATATATATATATATATATATATATATTTGGTTCCAAAGTTATGCTGCAGGTTTCTGAAATGTAGTTACACATTCATGCTAATATTTATACATTTCCATTATCTCTTCACGTCCCAGTTATTGCAGTTTTTATGACGAATCCACGTTTCTCTCTCTCTCTCTCTCTCTCTCTCTCTCTCTCTCTCTCTCTCACACACACACACACACACACACAAATGCTTATTGCAGCGGTAAATCATAAAGACGGAAGGCTCTTATGATAGGAAACCCGGTACCACTGTGAAGAAAATCTGATTCTCTGCTTCAGCATCTGAAAGCTTGGGGATTGAGTTGCTTTCTCTTGCTGTTGTATGTTTTAGTTCGAAATTCTCTTGACACATTCAAAGGACTTCAGAGGTCAGGATGAATGTGTTTGGTGAATCACATATCATGAATATGGCGAATCTTTTGTGGACTCAGATACTGCAGTGAATATAAGAAGAGGAGGAGGAAGAAAATGGAATAGTAAAGGAAAACAGTCAAAATACTTTGTTTTTCTTGACTGTTAGATTCAAAAGAAGCGACGAAAAGAATAAACTTTAGGCGAGAAATGCGTTATTGCTGGTATTCTTTATACACGGATTTTAAGACGCTAAATTTTCTTTTCAGCAACGATACTTCGAATAACAGCGTCATTAGCAACATTAATATTTAAATTTGCATTCACACGAAAATGCGTTTCGAAATAAATTGCAAGAGCTTGCCCGGCTCAAGCAAGAGGGAGAGGTTTATATAAGCGAATGCAGAATTCTCGTGGAAAGTCTTGGTAAAATTATTCTGGGCGCAAACTTTTTTGGGTGTTTTTAAGAGCAGGCAGATTTTAATGTCGAAGGATGATTTTCATGCTGAGTGGGGATCTGAACCTTGCAGGAAAGAGGAACCGGGGTTTTGCAATGCCACGACCATTAAGAATTCCCGAAAGCCGATTATTAAGTGCGAAGGGGAAAAGGGATTTCACATAAAATGAAACCCGTGAAAAGGGTAAAAAATAGCTTTTTATTTTCCTTTTGCAAAGGATGCTACAATTACAATGTAGTCGAGGAGTTTTGCCATTAGGATCCCACCTGATACATTTTTGTGTGTGAGAATAAAGTATATTTGTAGAAGGAAACTGAAAGATACACAAAAAAATTGATTTTTCTCTGCGAAGCCGCACTAAAAGCCACACTCGTTTCCGGCAGTCATGCAGCTTTTGGTTTCTACACACGCACACACACACACGCACACGTATATGTATATATGTGTGTATATATATGTATATATGTGTGTATAAATATATATATATATGTATGTATGTGTAAGATATGTATAAATAGATAAATATATACATATATATATATATATATATATATATATATATATATATATAACACACCCACACAAACACACACATGTATATATAAGTTAAGTATATGTTTTACCCAGACCAGTATATATGTATGTATGTGTAAGACTTATTTATAAATAGATAAATATGTACCTGGATATGTACATTATATATATAATATATGTGTATAAATAAATTATATAACTCTTCATATATGAACTATATATATCTAAAGCTCAATATCGGCCAACATATATATATATATATATATATATATATATATATATATATATATATATATATATATATATATATATATATATATATATATATATATATATATATATATATATATATATATATATATATATTTATATATATATATATATATATATATATATATATATTATATATATATGTATGTATATATACGAGAATTTTTATCTCCTATAGAGCCAGAAATATCGTTCAATATCGAATTCACTATACCTTTGGAATACCTTATACCCAAAGGGAATTATATTTGAAAAGTGTTTCAACCCCGTCCAGGATTCGAACCTGGGCCTTTGACTACTTTGGTGTCAAGAGAGCTAGTAAACGTTATTTCTGGCAGTATGGTGTTATAATGCTAATAAGGTTTTGTAACAAGAGGGGAAAAAAATTATTAAAAAGCAGTACTTGCAAAAGGTTCCCATCTTGATAACGAAAGTTAATCATCCGTATCAAACACTGTAACTATAATTATGACTATAATTATGAGTATAGCTGATAAGCCAGAATGTTATTTATTTCTCAAATTATTTTTAAATTGAAAAAGGCTGAGACGCAAAAGCCCTTTGTTGACAAGTCACGCGGAATGCAGGCTTCGTATTTCTTTGCTGGTTATAATTGGTTGCTAGTTAAAACAGTTCTGCTTTAATTTAAAACATTACTTCATTAAAACCACTTTGATAATCTTTGAAGGTAAGCAGAAGATTCTCTCTCTCTCTCTCTCTCTCTCTCTCTCTCTCTCTCTCTCTCTCTCTCTCTCTCTCAAATACATGTGAGCGTATTTTTTTGTCAGCATTGATGAAAGGACTCCCTTTCTCTCAAATGTATGCATATTTTTACTTTACTGGCAGAACTCTCTCTCTCTCTCTCTCTCTCTCTCTCTCTCTCTCTCTCTCTCTCTCTCTCTCTCTCTCTCTGTCAAAATACACGTGGCAGAACTCTCTCTCTCTCTCTCTCTCTCTCTCTCTCTCTCTCTCTCTCTCAAAATACACGTGTAATCTGCTGATACAAATTCTACACATGTTTACACGAAAAACTCGCATAAGTGTTTAATCCCTCCTCCGAGGTGAACAGAGCCGTTTGAAATAATTATTTAATTAAATTTACGCAGTTACGTTATCATATACGACTGAAAGAGACCTACTTAGACCGTTAGATAATCAGAATAAAAACCACTGTATTATGTCCGCTGCAATGCTATTAGATCTTCGGTGTAGTATGTTGAAGCTAAGGGAGCCTCTCGCGTGCACCTTTTCTGATGTCTTGGCGGAAACCTTTACCCCAAGTAGTCGATACTGATGGCTGTAATTTGTTAGCTAAATTCAGTGTTACACAAATACTAACATTAATAGTCACTTGCTGAACGAACTCCTGTAACTTCAGTAACTTTCATTTCGGCACCACTTAGCAGCAACGTCACGCATTTCTTTTGCGGCAAGCTGGCCAAAGCTTCTTGAAAATCTGCTTCAGTCATTACCTTGCAATTTTTTTAGATTTATAGTAACTGGTTTACCCATCTTGAAGCGCATGCTTATTATGTGTTTTTGGTTTGCATGAATGGGCTCAGTAAAGAAACGTAGACAATAATAAAATAATGGCCGTTCTATCTATCTATCTATCTATCTATCTATCTATCTATCTATCTATCTATCTATCTATCTATCTATGTACAGTATATACATATACTATATATATATATATATATATATATATATATATATATATATATATATATATATATCATACATATATATGCATATAATGCGAGAAGGATAAAAGTCTATTGCCTCTCGTACATACATATACCTGTCGAATTCAGATATATTTATTAGAGCTGGAGTAGACCCACCTCACCATCGTAGCCAAGTGGGCAATTGTTTTTATTGCTTTTAGGCTGAAATATATATACAGTATATATGTATATATATATATATATATATATATATATATATATATATATATATATATATATATATATATATATATATATATGTAGAATCTACTGGTCACTTTTTACAAGATGAGATGCATATGCAATTGTAATAGCCACAATGCTCTCGTTGTCAGTTCGGCAACGTGATTTTGTGGTTATGGGACGCGGGTTCGTTTGCCGATACCGGGCATCATAACTGCTTCAAACATCTTGCACTTGGATCTAAGGCTTTGTAGTGACAAGCGTATCCAAAAAAGCGCGGAGAATTCGAGAAATTAATAGGGCATTGTGGCTATTACAATTGCACTCACACACACACACACACACACACACACACACACACACACATATATATATATATATATATATATATATATATATATATATATATATATATATATATATATATATATATATATATATATATATATATACTATCGCCTTCTGCCCCATGCGAGTCGTAAAGGGCCTCTGTGTGAACTTTCACCACTCATGTCTTTCCTGTGACTTATCTTCCACAAGTGTCCGCTCATCTCCAGCCTTCCTTTTCATACTCCCCATCCAAGTAGGTCTAGGTCTTTCAACTCTGTTGTTCCCACAGGAGAACAGCGACATCATCACGTACTACTCTCCCAGGGGTTGTGCAAAGAACAGGTTCCAAGTTATCTCTATCTCCCCTTCATTATTATCTCATCTACATAAGGAACTTCCTTATATTCCCCTGTGGTTTAGTTCCTCACTATTCTACCAACTGACTCTTAATATTGTCCGTAAAGCTTTATTCTTAAATCGGCAATATCTCTTAGGTACAGTTGTATTGTCATGCCATGATCCATGTCCTTATAGTAATTAAGACTAGTAGACTAATGTAAAATCTGACTTTTATATGTAGTTTCAGTCTGGTTGATTTCTGCATGAATTCCAACGAAAGAGAACCTTACCAAATATTTTAAAGATCCAGCCTAATCAGTCCTTTTTCTAGCTTACGTTATTCCATCGCTAAGTACTCCCTACTTTCTCCTCATTGCTTCGGTTTTTACAATGTTCATTTTGAGTTCTTCTCTAGGTATGCCATACAGTGTATTTAGCAGGCTTTGTAAATATTTTAATGTTTTTCTAATTAAAACAACTCATCCTCATAGTCTTGTCTAAGTCTGTCAGATATTTATTGTTGATCTTGTTTACACAATTTTATCAATAAAAATCCATAAGAAGAGCTAAAAGCAAAGGTAACATAACATATCCCTGTAGCACCAGCTATCTACTGCAAATTCACTTGATAAGACTTCATCAGCATTAACTTTATACCTACTTTTATCATAGAAATTTAAATCAGCTTTGAATATTTAACGTGAATAACACTGGGACGCAAGACCTTTCATAATATTGGTCCTGGGCGCTGTCAGATGCATTCTCGTGATCAGCAAAGGCCATCAGAAGGTGTTTTTTTTTTTTATTATTGTCTCAGCATCACAATATCTTAACACAAATATTAGATCCGTGCAGCTCAGGGCTTTTTATAAAACCATATCGTTCGTCTCGACGTATTTTGTAACCTTTTTCCAAGCGTATTGGGGTAATCATATATATATATATATATATATATATATATATATATATATATATATATATATATATATATATATATATATATATATATATATATATATATATATATATATATATATATATATATATATATATATATATATATATATATATATATATATCTTGACAACTCAGTGGTCAAAGGTCACAGCGCGTCGTTGTTTGCCAGACGGCAGTTCGAATCCTACTGGTAGCGAAGCGTTTATCAATTATAATTCCCCTGTGTGTAAAGTTATCGGCGAGGTATAGTGACTTGGACATTAAACATCTGTGGCTTAACATATGTGAATATAAAAAAATGTCAGGGTATATGTGAAAATATATATATATATATATATATATATATATATATATATATATATATATATATATAGATTCGTTTAATGAGGCATGCACATATACATGTCAAGATAAACCATGTGTCAAGTTTCGGTATCGTCTCTTCCTTTTTCGTAAGGTCTGGTGATCGAGAAAAAAGGCTGCATCGGACATGGCAAGTCGCCACATACATGATTAGGCACACAAGGAGCGAAAAAACGAGCCAGAGAGAAAATGCAGCGTCATCAGAAAATCTGTTTTTCTTCTTCTTCTTCTTCTTTTGGAATTAAACTTTCCTAACACCATTTAGAAGTATGGCTTCTCAAAGCGGATGCCTCTCTCTCTCTCTCTCTCTCTCTCTCTCTCTCTCTCTCTCTCTTGACTATAGGTCTTTTGTCGAATGGATGATGGGTGTCAATTCTGATTTCCTGTTGCATTATTTGCCTTTATTGATCCGTACTTTCAGATATATTTTTATTTACGGAATTTCCTTGACTACCATTAATTCTAGAAATTAGTCATTGAACGTCTACGGTTTTTCATCCCAGAAATTTTTTCGGGGTAGCATTCAAGCAATGATAAAAGATTATGCTAGATATTTGGAAAGTTATTCACCACTGGTATTGCCTCAGTGTCGTTTAACCCCCCATTCTGGATTTATTTCTCACATCACAGCAATATTTAGATTGACAGTCATGAAGCCCAGTGTTTGTACACGTTTGTAGAGCCATTCACTCCTTGACAAGCTTTTTTACAACCTCTGTGCAACGCACTTTTGTGTTAAGCTTCACTGAGTACGATGACATTCTGCTTTGTTTACCTTCCTCTCACTTTCAAATGGATTTTTTCCTGATTGTATTTATATATTTTTGGTTATCTTGGTTCGACGCAAGGACAGACACACATACACACACACACACAAACGCGCACACACGCACAAAAGAGCATGACTAGGACTCATTTAGCAGGGGTAAAACTAAATTCGCGAAATATAGGTATGAAAATGAGTTTTGGCACAAATAAAATCCAAAGTCTGTCACCATGGCTGGAGCTTCTGTTGCAGATATGGCCATGTTATTACCAGTTTCAGAGACCATGGACTTAAACTGAAGGCGGTACAAGCGACGGTACAAAAATTCTGAATAGTGCAATAGAGAGGGCCCGAGAATTTGTTTAAGCTAGTAGAGTCTTATCCAGTAACAGCGTGTCAAAATATAGCGTTTAGTATGTGCTTCTTATTCCTATCTTGTTGGTCAACTAAGAGGATTTGTTCTTAACTGGTCAGTTTACAAATAAGAAAATCTTTTGTCAAAGTTGGGTTTGTCCTAATCAACGGAATGACTGGAATTTGATCTGGTTAATTGTTTTCTCACCAATGCTCTTCATTCATTAACAAAACACTGAAATCCCATGCAAAAGTGGCAAAATCGGACAATTGGTGAAACAAAGATACCACAGCTTTCTTGAAGATATTTGCCATGTAACGAACGATTTTTTGTAAATTACAATCATTAGGTTTATCATATAATCCTACGAAAAAAATTTTAATCGATTACTTTAACATCACTGGCCAACCCCCTCCCACCCACGCGCGCGCGTGAGTTTTGTATACAAAAACTTATTTTGGTGTGGTTTGTGAGTGTACATTTATAGGCACGTTTCGTTTTGAAAGTATTTGTAGGATGGAAGTATGAGTGCTACATGTACATTTAGGTGCATGTGTATGCATAATGCATATCAAATTTTCGGGAGAACAGAAGATCTTTGACCTCGATATTTTCGTTTAAAAATGCGAATATATATATATATATATATATATATATATATATATATATATATATATATATATATATATATATATATATATATATATATATATATATATATATATATATATATATATATTTTTTTTTTTTTTTTTGTATTTAGGTTCATGGCTTGAAACTCCACCTAAATACTATTTAGATTAGCTTCATGTAGTTTTGAAGCATCCTGTACTGATAATTTAGGCTGTGCAACGTAAACAAACTTTTATTTATTCTGAAGCACAAACAAACTTTTATTTCAGACTTTTAAATTGCTAATATATGAAAATAACTCTCTAGTTATGAGGTATTACGTTGCATGATAAGTAATGATGGTTTCAAGAAGTTTATCACCAGTGTATATACACACACACACACACACACATATATATATATATATATATATATATATATATATATATATATATATATATATATATATATATATATATATATATATATATATATATATATATAATATAATATAATATAATATATATATATATATGTATATATATATATATATATATATATATATATATATATATATATATATATATATATATATATATATATATAAGAATTTTAAATGCTGCGTATTTCTCTTATGTCATCTGAAGGATACACTGACAATTTTCTTTTAAATTTTCAGACTAAATGTCATTCTTTTTATATAAACTTCAAATATTTTAGATCTGGGTAAGCGTTTGGTACCACTGCTGCTATTATTGATATCTTAAACTGGCATTGTTCCAGTACTAGCTCATGCTTGTACGAGCAACCAGGAAGTGCGATTAGAACTGGGATCACCGTACTTCGTTGCGTGTGTGTGTGCGTACAGATTGGGACTGAGATCATCATACCTTTTTTTTTTAAGCTCGGCGAGACGAATATCCGGAAAGCTATCGTGATATCCCTGGCATCTACCATGTACAGTTGGTTAAATATTTTCAAGACTCAAGAACTTCTGAATCTCATGTTGGGTGATTATGATATTTTTTAGGGCAACTTCCATAGTGAAATATATTTCACTTTCAGCCACCTCGTCAATCAGTTTGACCCTTAGTGAAGGTCAGAGTTTTACGTAAAAAACAAACGTACACTTTTTTAATTAAAGTTTTATTATTCAAATTGACCTTTGATGTTTGTGAGGTATATGTTTTGTTTGGAGGGAAGTTTTATCGAGAGTAATTTTCAGAATCAAACCCTATACGTGTGAGATTAACAATAAATAGATATCTTTCGGTAGGTGTTTGTAAATCCAGACAACTTGTGTGGACTGCGAGGTATGGTTTTAATATTTGGAAGACGATTTTATATCCAGCTTTCTTGCTCCCAAGTTTGACCTGGGACAAATGTCTTAAAACTTGAACTGTACTCTCTTTGTATTTATATTAAAGTTTTTAAAACTTAAGTTACACAATACCTAATGGTCTAGACTTACATAAACCAAACTTGATCAATTTAGAACTATCATTTTGTGAGGATTGTGATCTTGGGCGGTGCAGGATCAAGAATTGGGAACTGGTTAGTTTTTTTCCAGAATAATTTTGTTATCAGATAACAAAATTATTGACACATTTTAACAGGTGTGGTAATGTCTGCTTTTGTTCAATTATGGTATCAAGGAAATGTATAGAGCACGAGTGGAGCATTCGAACACCTTATTTCTACTACGTTAACCCTAACATTTATGAAAATGTGATTCCTTAAGAAACTACTATTCTTAGTTGTTTTGACGGTGCTCCCACATACACAGGGATTTCATATGCTCCTAAAACACATTTATTGTTAATCAGTTCATGTTGTTTACTAATTTTATCACACCCGGAGAGCTGTATAGTACCATTTCTTGTTTTTCTAAGATCACTTGAGTGAAACTAGTAAAACTTGGTAGAATGCATATCTCTACGTTGAAAAGCGATTTCTGTTCATTGCATCCACTCCTGGAGTTGCATGTCCATATTATATAAAATTGTCTGATCATATCATCCACCTGTACTCAAAATAATGATCTTTACAATGTGAACCTCTTTTGTGACCCCGGTGTACAGTACATAATCAGTTGTCATTAAAATCCTCTGAAGTGGAGAGTTTTTTGCTCATGATTATTTTATTCAAGAGTAAACTATAAAAATAGAGTCACCTCAACACACCTTGAATGGAGGGGAGCTGAGAGTATTTAAGTATCCCGATAGGTAGTAGACATTCCACACACCTTATCTTAGGGGGTCTTGAAAGGGGCACTTTTCTTTCTCATTACCTCTGCGGTCTACGTCATCCCCAATGCTGGGAGCTATTCTCTCTCTCTCTCTCTCTCTCTCTCTCTCTCTCTCCAAGTTTCATTTCGGGAATTGGAAGTAGATGAACGTGAGATTTTTTTTTTTTTAACGTTATTAGGGATCTCTCTCTCTCTCTCTCTCTCTCTCTCTCTCTCTCTCTCTCTCTCTCTCTCTCTCTCTCTCTCTCCCAAGTTTCATTTCGGGAATTGAAAGTAGATGAACGTGAGATTGACTTTTTTTATTTCAACGTTATTAGAGATAAATATCTCTCTCTCTCTCTCTCTCTCTCTCTCTCTCTCTCTCTCTCTCTCTCTCTCTCTCTCTCTCTCTCTCTCTGTACACCATTTTTGGAATTGAAAGGAGATGAGCATGAGGTTGACTTGTTTCTTTTAACGTTATTAGGGGTAGATCTCTCTCTCTCTCTCTCTCTCTCTCTCTCTCTCTCTCTCTCTCTCTCTCTCTCTCTATACCAAGTTTCATTTCGGAAACTGAAAATAGATGAACATGATGAGATACGTATACTTTTTTTTTATTTTTGCGGTATTAAGGATCTCTCTCTCTCTCTCTCTCTCTCTCTCTCTCTCTCTCTCTCTCTCTCTCTCTCTCTCTCAAGTTTTATGGAACTGAAAAACAGAACATGATGAGATACACTTTATTTCTTTTCACTGTATTGGGAGATATCTCTCTCTCTCTCTTTCTCTCTCTCTCCCCCCATGACCCCCTAGTCGTATCCCTAAACCGTCCAACCCCTTCCCCTCCGGCCTCAGCCACCCCCCTAAGGGACCACCATCACCATCACCGGTCGAGTCGTAGCTACGGACGATGCGGCCTGTCCGTTCTATAACCTACTACTGCTCGTTCCCCTAATAATTATATGAGTACGAGATGGATCATCCTTGTTAGGGAAGGAGAGTGCTCTGATCATAAGCGGCGCGGATTATGTAGGGACATTTAAATGAGATCGCTCTGGAAGGAGTAGATGATTGAAATGATGAAGATTATGAAGAGAGGAAATTGGGGAATTGATGGGAGGAAGGCCCCTGTTGTCGCTGAGAGGTGATGATTGGCCACTTGAAGAGACAATTAACCGTCGTCCCGTGAGTAGGTGTCTGATTTATTTACGCTTGTGGATGTGAAGGGATATATTTCCAGTATTTTTTATTTATTTTACACACACTGCTGTTTCACAGCAGGTCTTTTTCTTATTATGATTCGTTTTACCAGACGTTGATTTTTTTTATTTTATTTTATTGAGCAGTATTATTTTTCTGGCCACGGGACTCTTTTGAAGTGCTGCTTTGTGAATGAAACATGTATATTATTTGTTTTTTTTTTTTTCGTTTATGACGTTTATTGTAAGATTGCAGTAAGTGATATAAATCAGCCAATCAAGCCATTCTAGCGAATAAAAACTGAGGACAAATTTGCGGGAAAAAATAATGACGAAATAGTTTTAAAGTCCCTCTGAACCACCTGAACGTTCAGTACGAACAGACTATTCTCATAAAACATCGCAGGCACTTTTAAAACTTACAAAAGATTTTTCGACCGTCCTCTCACGAAATCCGGCAGTTTTTTCAAAATAGATAAGGTAGAGAATACATTATAAATGTTTCTCAAATGATCAAAACGTTTCACATGGAAAGAAGAATGAATAGGTTATGATGCAACAGACTCAAGGGAGATTATAAAAACATGTGAAGAAAAACCACTCTAAAGAAAACAAAAGCAAAATTTGCCAGTCCTAAACAGTAGTTTTTAACATTTGGCAGAGTTACAATATATATGCATACATATATACATACATTTATACGCATTTGAATATATATATATATATATATATATATATATATATATATATATATATATATATATATATATATATATATATATATATATATATATATATATATATATATATATATATATTTATATATATATATATATATATAAACATAGACACATATATTTTTATGTATACAGTATATATATATATACATATATATATATATATATATATATATATATATATATATATGTATATATATATATTAATATATATAAATGTGTGTGTATGTGTGTGTGTACTAGAGAGAGAGAGAGAGAGAGAGAGAGAGAGAGAGAGAGAGAGAGAGAGAGAGAGCGAGAAAGTCTATATCATTCATTAACATTAAAAAAAATATAAGCAGCCTACGTCAAAGCTTATATTCTCATATTCTCAGTGGGAAATTGTAGTTCTCGCGTCATTAGGCAGACTGTCAAAAACAGAGACGGAGAAGAGAGAGAGAGAGAGAGAGAGAGAGAGAGAGAGAGAAGCCCTGTGGAGGGGAGAAGTGTAGACATCATCCCAGCAGACATAATGGTAATCATCGTGTCTTGACCCTCGTCACGGCCCCATAGAAATGAGAAGCCTAAGGACATCCTACTCCTCCACTTCATACTCCTCCAACCTTCCCTCCCCTTCCCTTCCTCCTCCTCCTCCTCCTCCTCCTCATCATCATCATCATCTGAGTCACATTGGACGCCGGGGAGGCACCAGTCTATCCCTCGCAGGCTGTCAGAACTATGATCTATTATCGCCTTAGTCTTCTCGTGATATTCCAAGGGCTTCCCCGTTCGGTTCCTGTGAAAGGAGGAAAAGTGGTCC
>NC_089784.1:13793003-13818003 GCF_040412425.1 Macrobrachium rosenbergii | reverse complement strand
GATTATACGCTGTAGCGGCTGTACAGAAAACTCGATTTACCGAAGAAACTTCGGCGCATTTTTTTACTTGTTTTCTTCTTCCCATTTTTCTCGAACTTGTAATTTGGCCTTTGAACTTAGCTGTTGTCATAAATTCAACTATAAAAAGCACGGGAGATCTATTGGCGTTGGCCTTAGAAAGGATTACAATTACGTTGCTGGCGCCTCCAGGGGTAAATGTTGCTTGCCCTTGATCGGGTGCCTGGCAGTAGCCAAGGTGTTATATGGCGATAGGGCCTAGCGATCACTTGGGGTCACCCGCCCTTATACTGTTAGACCCAACAATACGTAACACCTGTGATGGGAACACAGTTGCTGCAGTAGTGGGTTACTGGTATCGTTGTTATAATTATTATTATTATTATTGGAGAAACAAATCCACAGTTATGTATGTGTACATATATTTAAATATATGTACATATGCATAACTGCGGATTTGCTATTCCATTTTAAGACTCATACACTGAGTATTTTTTTATTATTATTATTATTATTATTATTATTATTATTATTATTATTATTATTATTATTATGCGTAACAAAATCTAGAATTAAAAATACACGAGAGTACCCCATTACAACATATCTGTTCAAGATAAGGTGAGCCCCTGATAATGAGAGACATCCAATCCCTCTGCCCTGGAAGTAAGCTAGAAAGGAAAATTGAATCACTCCAGCTCATCAGATAAACTTCTTCTTTGCCTCTCCTGATGGCAAGGAGGCTGGAAGTAGTCTGCCTAGGACGCTATAATGAGCCGAAGGTCATTTGCTTGTTACGGATGAAGAGGTTGTTAACTTTGGCACTGAGACGAAACGTTGTGGGCAGACTACAAGTTCCTTGGGATGACAAATGAGACGCGGAGACCTGTACCTGTTAAACGTCTATTCATTGTTGGCCTTATGCCCGCAGCGAGTCTTGTTCTTCAGGGAATCGCAAAGAGGCATCAGTATATTTATGATTTTTTCCTGCTGTAAAACAAAAAAGAAAATGTGGCAGCTTTATTCTTTATTTTACATTGAGCTAAAAGTAACCTGGGTCGATTCGGATCAGATTACAGATCCGGGTCTCTTCAGCTTCGTTATTAGACCAGTCAAAAACCACAGACCATTAGTTTTAAGTAGGAGGAGAACTCTTCTTTTATAGGTTCCGTTAGTAAGAGTTCTGTAAAGGGGGGTTTCATGGGTCGGTGGTCAGGGGAGTGGCGGGAGGGAAGGCCCCAGACAAGGGGTTTAGAACTTGATTTAGGCTATCACATGGGGCCAGGTCAGTTCGGCGCTACACCCTCAGAATTCTGATTAAGAATGGCGGACGAGAGAAGTCGCTGGAAAAGGGTTAGGGTCAAGTTTAGGTGCGGTCGTCTCGGAGAGATTTTAGAGTCGGCGGGGAGCCGTTACAACGAAAGGCCTTTAGAACTTCGATGCATAAATAACATTCGGGTTAAGAGCTATACATAGCTCGCTGCCAGTTGGGCGAGTAGCGTTATACACAATTCGTTGCCAGTCGACGAATACTATCCTATTTGGTAACATCTTAAATTCTGTCTTATGTAAATTACAACGAACTCATGACATTGTAGGAAGGTTACATTTCACTTTATCATAAAATTAAATCCAGCGGATTTTATAATAATTTGTGACTGTAAAAGCAGACATTTTGAGCTGACAAGAATGTAGTATGATAACAAGGCAAACATAAAATAAACTAGACATAAACCTTAGTCACGTGATGAGTTTCACCACTTTGTAACATCTTTCTTATATGTCTTGTATTTATAAGATGTAAAAATCTGCCAGTTTTATTGAAAATTTTTTAATAGTATTACGTTAATATCTAGCATGTGTTGTGCTACTTTCTTTTGCGGTTTTATTTCCGTAACATCTTCAGTCTCCCTTCAGTCTTAGTTTGGCTGTTTATGCCGTTATGTATGTGACCTTGAAAACAGTAACTTCGATTCGTTTTGTATAATTTTAGCCTTGTTTATGTACCGATAAATACATAGACACAGTACATATATATATATATATATATATATATATATATATATATATATATATATATATATATATATATATATATATATATATATATATATATATATTTATGTATATGTGTGTGTACATGTATGTATGTATGTATGTATGCATGTATGTATATATAGTTGCAGAACATGCGGACTCCCGTGGGCAATGACAATTTTTGTTTTTGAACGAGCTTGTTGGCGCGCGCTACGTGCGCTGAAAATTGGTTCTGCTGTCTCCTCTACCCTCCCGATCCCCTACTTACTCCGACCCCACCCGGGGCGGATAAACAGGTTTGCAGGAGGAGGGTGGATGTCTCCCGTTCCCCTACATACCCCGCCCCCCACCCAGGGACGGACAAACTGGTTTGCAGGGCGTGGGTTCCCCTACTGTCACCAGGGGGAGAACAAACAAGATCCACTCGGATATTATTATTATAGATTCTTACTGATATGTGACAGCCTTGAGCCTGGGCAGGAAGACGACTGAATACTTGTTCATCTAAGGGTGGCTGTCATCACTAGCGGATCCAGAAAAATGTCATGGGGGCCCACCAATTTTCATTTTCATATTACACATATATATATACACATATATATATATATATATATATATATATATATATATATATATATATATATATATATATATATATATATATATATGTGTGTGTGTGTGTGTGTATATATACTGTATATGTACTGTATATATTATCTAAATCTTCACTATTATTATTTTGTCATTATTTTTGATGGGGGCGGGGCGGGGGACGTCCCTGGATCCGCTAGTGGCTGTGATACCACATGTGGCACCAAGTCAAAAACATACAAAGGCACAGCACCAATATCAACTTTTACAATGGTGAACAAAGCAGCAGTTTTCAAACTCGTCCTATGCAGTTCTTTTGTAGGTTTCAAGTATATAGTGTTTTTTCAACATAAAGCAGATTAAATTCTCGAAATGTGCTTTCATAAAGTATATGACGGCAATGCTATTTAACTTATGAGAATAATTTATTTTACCCTTTTGTTAATCTGCTTGCGAAAATCATTTAACTACAAGAAAGACAGTCAATCAGTCCCATTAAAATTAGATATTAAAATGTTCGCCACAAATCTCGTGGTCTAAGAATAATTACTTGCCAACGTAAATTGGGATAAAGGAAATTTTAGAGAAATCTATGGGGGAAGAACGCAAAAATGTTAATTGTAAACATCTATTAAATTAATCAAGGCAGTATTTATGAGCGTCCTATAAAAAAATCAGTTACAACTTTATTATTGTGGACTAAATTTGAAGAGATGTTGTAGTTTTTTTCAGGAGGGAGTTTTTAAATATAAATGATTAGGTAAATATAATTAAATAAATATATGGACTCTATTTTTTCCTCAAAATATCTATATTGTAATTAAAAGTTAGCGAGTTCCAACCGTAGAGTTGTCAGCGTTCGACGTTCATTACACTGCTATTATATTGCTATTTGGGTGAAGAAAAGAATAATCAGGAATAGAAACAGATAAGAAATAGTAGTAGAATGGTGTGCTTTGATAGTAAGTCATGTGAGGAAAAAAGGCGCTGGAAAAAGACGCTGTATTTTGCATGTGGGAAATTATTATTGTAAATAAAAATACTGCCTTGTTTTCTGTTGTGACTCTCAAATCTGGTTCCTCGTGTTTTATCTACAATACCATCAGGACAGAAAGAGAGAGAGAGAGAGAAAGCTAGCCGTATTCCCATAACGAACGTAAATCCCGCGAATCCTGATTCTCATGGATGAGCAACAAAATCCTGCCTCTTGATTTTTGGCCTTACCAGTAATTTAATGGAAACAGTCATTATTTATTTGTTTACTAATTTATTTATGATTTGTTTATTTACGAAACTGAACTAGCACAGAATGCATTGAAATGAAGATTTTTTAGTTGAAATGGCATTTAATTGCGGAAATTCCAGTCCACATTTCAAAGTGCTCATTCGTGGAGCTAAGATCAGTCAAGATTAAAACAATTAAAAAATGCGCCGAAGTTTCTTCGGCGCAATCGAGTTTTCTGTACAGCGTATAATGCTGTATGAAACTCTTAGCCACGGCCCATGAATGTCTCATCCGTGGCCCATGAAACTTCCAGCCACGGCCCTGTGGTGGCCTGCGTTGTTGGCAGCTTTAGCGGTGCCAGACTCACATTCATGGCTAACTTTAACCTTAAATATAATAAAAACTACTGAGGCTAGAAGGCTGCAATTTGATATTTTTGATGATTGGAGGGTGGGTGGTCAACATACCAATTTGCAGCCCTCTAGCCTCAGCAGTTTTTAAGATCTGAGGGCATACAGAAAAAGCGCGGACGGACAGACATACAGCCATCTCATTAGTTTTCTTTTACAGAAAACTAAAAATGGCGAATCAGTGTTGCATAGTAATCATGACTTGACATATTGGCTGTAATTTTAAATGCATTCCAGTGCTCTTAATGAATATTTTGAAATTGGTACATTTTAAACATGTAATTATTATAAGCATTAAAGCCCAATAATTAAAATGTTTTTCTTGAAAACTTTAAAAATTCTATTATAACTAAGACTAGGAATTAGGCTAATATGTACTTGAAATATCACTGATATAAATGTCACTTACTTTCCTGAAGGGTATTTATCTAGCGCAGTTAAAATCTATATATATATATATATATATATATATATATATATATATATATATATATATATATATATATATATATATATATATATATATATATATAAGTGGATGTATGTATCTGTGTGTGTATGTATGTCTGTTCCACATACACACCCGAAACGCATTGAGAAATTTCACCCAAACTTGGTATACTGTACATATCACTTACCATCTAGGTAAGGACACTGTTGGGGTAAGACATCATTGGCACCAAAAGGGGAGCCCATGTGGGAAGGGGGTGAAATGTAAAAATTATAGAAAAAGACAGATATTAGTTTCTGATCCATAGTTTTCGAGGTCGCTGAGATGAATGGTGAGACACTCCCAATGCCCTTTAAGTCCAAGTTCAGCCCCTATGGGGAGGTGGGGTTGAGAAGGGGGTGACATGTAAAAATAACCCAAATGACAGATATTAGTGTTTAATCCATAGTTTTCGAGGTCGCTGAGATAAATAGTGACACTCCTGATGCCCTTCAAGTTCAAGTTCAGCCCTGATAGGAAGGTGCGGTGAGAAGGGGTGGGAAGGCGGTGATGTAAAAATAACCAAAACGACAGATATTAGTGTCTAATCCATAGTTTTTGAGGTCACTGAGAAGAACAGTGACACTCCCAATGCCCTTTAAGGCCACATTCAGCCCCAGATAGGGAGAGGGGTGAGAAGGGGTGGGAAGGGGGTGACATGTAAAAATAATCGAGAATGACAGATATTAGTGTCTATAGTTTTCAAGGTCGCTGAGATGATTAGTGACACTCCCGATGCCCTTCAAGTCCAAGTTCAGTCCTGATAGGGAGTGGGGTGGGAATTGGATGGCATGTAAAAATGACTGAAAATGACAGATATTAGTGCCTAATCCTTAGTTTTCGAGGTCACTGAGAAGAACAGTGACACTCCTGACACCATTTAAGTTCAAGTTGAGTCCTGATAACAAGGGGGTGGGAAGGGGTGGGAAGGTGGTGATATGTAAAAATAACCGAAAACTACAGATATTAGTGTCTAATCAATAGTTTTTGAGGCTGCTGAAATGAATAGTGAAACTCCCGATGCCATCCAAGTCCAAGCTCAGCCCCGATAGGAAGGTGGCGGGAGAAGGGGTGAAAAATGAAATGTAAAAAAATGACAGATATTAGAGTATAATCCATAGTTTTCGAGATCAAGTCCAAGAGAAATATAAAATGTCAAAAGTGCTGGGCAATGTAACTGAAGCAACTATCATAACAGGAATGGAGAGAGAAAGAGAGAGAGAGAGAGAGAGAGAGAGAGAGAATTTATCGGTTGTCGTTTAGAGATTTCCCGGGCAGCTCCGGGTTGGTCAGCTAGTTAGAAATAAAAGAGGCCTAAAAGAGGCCTGAAGATTAACAAAATTAATAAATTAATGGGCGTAATAGTCTTTTGTTAACGAGGAAAATAGAAAAATATGACTAAGAGATCGGATGAATTTGGGTTAATGGTCGTTTTTTTCCATGATGAAAATGAAATCATTTACAAGGTTTATGTGGCAATAGTTTACACGTCATTCATTTTAGTACGAGAGGCATTTACTTCTGTTGCAGAATGACGACATTAGCTATGAAGTTTAAATGTTTGAAAACGCACGCAATCTATTTCCCTTCATATTCTGTACTACTTTCCTCGTAAGTCATCTCAGCTATTAATGGCGTTGTAACTAATGCCTCGGTATTAACTTCATTAAAGAAGTTACCTAAGGAGCTTTACTCTTAAGTTCCGTGAACTTTACTCTTTGCTGCTCGTTCCGGGAGTTTCTACTTGAACAGAACAGGAAATGATGCCAGTTCTCGTACGTTTACAAAAACGGATATCAAAGAGGTCAGTGAAAATTCTTTTTCTGATATTTTATGAGCGTCTTTAGCTCTTCTGATTTTTCGATTATAGACACACACACATTATGTATATATATTTGTGTGTATGTGTGTGCGGGCGCGCATTTGTTATTTTAATCCATACGCGTGTTATAAATGCAAAGCGTCAAGAGAAAGAGGGGAGAGGAGAGAGGGAGAGAGTATCTGATTAATTAGAAAAAGCGACACTCTCCAACGGGAGTCTGATACAGTGTGCATTTCATAATACGCTCGAGGGTTTGTCAAGATGACTATACTATGCGCAATATAGAGACATTTTATAGAGCAACATATTCATTAGGAAAATGTAAGCAGCATTTGTATTTTCAGAAATGGAGAATATTTACCTGAACTGGGCACTTTTTTATCATTCAGGCTTCAGACAAGGCAATTGAAGTGAATGAAGAGTTAGGCAAGAAAAGATGAATTTCATTTTCTTTCCAATTCAAGAGGCCATTCTGAAAGGTACCCTAATGCCATTTTCCAGCCCAGACCCGAAGAAGGGAAGTAAGAGGAAGAGAGAATTTGGGATTGATCTTCTTTTCTTTTACAACACATATTCCAAGTAAATAATTGATGGTGATATTTACGAAATATGTCGAACAAGAATTGAAGTTCCGAATGATCCTAAGAACTCATGAATATAAAACAAGAAATAAAACGTAGAAGAAAGTGCTAAGTATGCGATAGAAACATAATAAAAAAAAAAGAATTGGAAAAAAGAGAAAGCATGAGAAGATAATAGCAAGGGAGTAAAACTGTAAAAAAAAAAAAAAAAAGATGATTGGGTAGACCAAGCAGAGGATATCCATAAATAAATAAATGACTATTCCATAAAGTAACACGCACGTCGAGACCTTGACGAATCATGTCGTATGTCGAACATGTCGTCGCGTCATCTTTGCTCAGAACGAAGACAAAGGAAGGAGCTTTTCTCGCAATATACTTCAGACATAAATAAAACCGATTCAGTGATTTCAAGTATGTGATAACGGTACCGGCGATGATGATAAGTGGGCCGGGGTCAGTAAGCAAGTGTTGCGTTCATTGCCTTCGTAATCTTATCTTTGAATGTATGTTGGGAGAAAAGTTTTTTTCTTACTGTTTTTTGTAGTAAATATGGATATATATATATATATATATATATATATATATATATATATATATATATATATATATATATATATATATATATATATATATATAAATATATATACATAAAGAGAGAGAGAGAGAGAGAGAGAGAGAGAGAGAGAGAGATCCAGAGAGGAAGAGAAACAATGGAGTGCTGCAAGGCCTTTCGACTTATAGTCCTTTACTTAGCAGACTGCTAAGTAAAGGACTATAAGTCGAAAGGCCTTGCAGCGCTCCATTGTTTCTCTTTCCTTCGTGGATTTTGTCTTTATTTATATATCCATCAGGTTCCATATTTTCGTATTTAATTTATACATACAATATATATACATACATATATAATATATATATGCATACATACATACACATATATGTATATATATACATATATATGTGTGTGTGTTCTTAAACTCGCATACACTAATAAATGTATCTAATATATGTGTATGTATTTGCGTACTGTGAATTCTATACGTGCATTTGTGTGGTAGTGTACTGTAAGTCCTTGATACTGTTTTTTTTTTTTGTCAATAAATGTGAACCTACGTCATCATGGTTACAAGAAAGCTTAATTTCAAAGTTGTTATAAAATTTCGCCATACAGAAATTATAATTTAACATCGTTCGTCCTTTGATCAGGCAGAAAAATCAAAACGGGATTTTCTTTTCATAAGTTGTGAAATCGCTTAGGCAGAAATATCAAATCTGTTATTTTTTCAATTGAAGGACTGATGTAAGACTTCAATGGGCCATTTCCTGATTAATCTCCAGGGTCTTATGCAAAATCTCTCTCTCTCTCTCTCTCTCTCTCTCTCTCTCTCTCTCTCTCTCTCTCTCTCATTTGTTAATCTTTTCTTCTTTAATCATTTTTCTATCTTATATGTCATTGTCATCTATTAATATTATTCTCTCTCTCTCTCTCTCTCTCTCTCTCTCTTAATATCATTTGTTAATCTTTTTTATCTTATTTGCCATTGTCATCTATTAATATTATTCTCTCTCTCTCTCTCTCTCTCTCTCTCTCTCTCTCTCTCTCTCTCTCTCTCTCTCTCTCTCTTTTCATATCATTTGTTAATCTTTTCTATCTTATTTGACATTGTCATATATTAATATTATCTCTCTCTCTCTCTCTCTCTCTCTCTCTCTCTCTCTCTCTCTCTCTCTCTCTCACACACACACACACACACACATGCCCTCCTTTTATTCCTAGCAAACCTAGCAACAGAGCAGGAAGGAGCCTAAAAAGAACACTAGGTCGTTTCTTGATTTATCACATCGTCAAGTTTAACAACGCAGAACATAGCCCCATCCAAGCCTCCATCCTGCCATTTCACGCCGTAGCTACTGAAGTTTTCTTCCTATTTTTATTTATGTTTCTCCTTTTATTTCCTTTATCAAGGTCTAGTTTTTCTTCTTTTGTTTATTTGCTGAAAACGTTTCTTCGTCTTTACGCTTACCTTGTACATTCATCATCTTCCTATGTTCTTTCGAATGAACTTTACCATTCAATTTTTTTTTTCTTATTGGGTTGGTCTTAGATTTAGTTTAAACTTTAATGTGACTATTCTTCGTGATGATATGGTAATAATTATGGAAAATTTAGCTTTGCCTTTCAAGAAAGTAATCTCACGATCTTATAGGAAACAACTGGTAGTTTGGTGGGACTTGTCCCCCCCCCCCTAGAGAGGAGTTGCATACATGCTTCCTAGCTGCACAGGCACTGAAGCCTTTTAATTTTCATGTGCTCCTTAGCTACATACTTCCTAAAGCTTTCTACTTTTCATATGCTCCTTAGCTGCACATGTGAAGTCTTTTAATTTTTCCTGTGTTCCTTAGCTGCACATGCTGGTAAACCTTTTAATTTTTATGTACTCCATAGCTGCACATGCAATGAAGGTCTTTACTTTTCATGTGCTTTATAGCTGCACATGCCCTGAAGCCTTTTAATTTTCATGTGCTTCATAGCTGTACATACCCTGAAGCCTTTTACTTTTCATCTGCTCCTTAGCTGGACATGGCCTGATTCCTTTTATTTTCGTCTGCTCCTTAGCTGCACACGCCCTGAAGTCTTTTACTTTTCATCTGCTCCCTAACTGCACACGCCATGAAGCCTTTAAATTTTATGTGCTCCTTAGCTGCACATGCCTTGAAGTCTTTTGATTTTCATGTGCTCCTTAACTGAATATTTCCTGAAGCTTTTTACTTTCCATTTTCTCCTTATCTGCACGTGGCCTGGATCCTTTCACTTTTCATGTACTCCTTAGTTGCACATGACCTGAAGCCTTATAATTTTCATGTCTTCCATAGCTGCACAATTCCTGAAGCTTTTTACTTTCCATGTGCTTCATAGCTGCACATGCCCTGAATCCTTTTACTTTTCATCTTCTTAGCTGCACGTATCCTAAAGCCTTTTACTTTTCATGTGCTCCTCAACTGTACATGCCCTGAAGGCTTTTAGTTTTCATGTGCTCCTTAGCTGCATATGTCCTCAATCCTCTTGCTTTTCATGTGCTCCTTAGCTGGACATGCCCTGAAGCTTTTTTAATTTTCATGTTCTTCTTAGCTCCACATGCCCTGTAGCCTTTTAATTTTTTATGTGCTCCTTAGTTGCTCATGCCCTGCAGTCTTTTACTTCATGTGCTCCTTAGCTAGACATTCCCTGAAGCATTTTACTTTTCATGTGCTCCTCGTGTGCACATTTCCTGAAGCCTTTTACTCATCTTCTCCTTAGCTGCACACGCCCTAAAGCCTTTTATTTTTCATCTGCTCTTTAGCTGTACATTTCCTAAAGCCATTTAATTTTCATCTGCTCTTTAACTGCACAGGCCCTGAATCCTTGTACTTTATCTGCTCCTTAGCTGCACATTTCCTGAGGCATTCTACTTTACAAGTGCTCCTTAGCTGCACACGCTCTAAAGCCTTTTACTTTTTATCTGTTTCTTAGCTTCACGTTTCCTGAATCCTTTTACTTTTCATGCGCTCGTTAGCTGCACATTTCCTGAAGCCTTTTACTTTCCGTCTGCTTCTTTGCTGCACATTTCCTGAAGCCTTTTACTTTTCATCTGCTCTTTAGCTGCACACACCTAAAGCCTTTTACTTTTCATCTGCGCTTTAGCTGCACACACCTGAAGCCTTTTACTTTTCCTCTGCTCCTTAGCTGCATATGCCGTGAAGCCTTTTACTTTTCATCTGCTCTTTAACTGCATACTCCCTGGAGCCTTTTACTTTTCATCTGCTCCTTAGCTGCATGTGCCCTGGAGCCTTTTAAGTTTCATCTGCTCTTTAGTTGCTCATGGCCTGAAGCCTTTTGCTTTTCATCTGCTCTTTAGCTGCACACACCTTAAACCCTTTTGCTTTTTATCTGCTCCTTAGCTGCACGCGCCCTGAAGCCTTTGATTTTTCATCTACTCCTTAGCTGCACACGCCCTGAAGCCTTTTACTTTCATCTGCTCTGTAGCTGCATACACACCCTAAAGCCTTTTGCTTTTTATCTGCTCCTTAGCTGCAAACGCCCTGAAACCTTTTATTTTTCATCTACTCCTTAGCTGCACACGCCCCGAAGCCTTTTACTTTTCATCTGCTCTGTAGCTGCACACACCATAAAGCCTTTTACTTTTTATCTGCTCCTTAGCTGGCCTACTTCCTTGACTTTGTAACTTTAGTTTTCAAATCTGGGGAATAAATTTTTCGGGCGAGTTTTATGAGAAGCCAGAAACGTGACCGGCTTGCTGCTCTCCTTTAAACTACTGTAATAACTCCTTAAGCATTGAGTCAGAATATGTCATTCTTGCGTCCTCTTTGATTTTACATAAAAACATTGTAAAACAGATTTGTGTATTAATTTATTTTTCGATCAGTAATGACTTATATTGTTATATAATAGGTAAAATTCGATTTATCATTCTTTAGTATTCTGTTAGAACTACTACTATTATTTTATATGAACTAACTTTAAATTCTGCTGCTGTCAGCAATGTAGCTGTAGTGAATATGACCGGAACTGTTCAGCAATACTCTTACAGTATACTTGAGACTATTCTTAGAAAAATGAATTTCCAATATCCAATAATGTTGGTAAGGAAGTTATTTGAAATAGGATATTTTTCTCTATTCACCTTCAATTTCTATCGAGAATTCCGTTTTAAAGGATATTGACCCATAATTTACCTCGAGTTTCTCAGCGGCGTAAATATTTTTCAAAATATTCTTGCCTCCATGGCAGTATATTATTACTTGGCTGAGCTCCTTAATGCAAGCGCTCAAGTTTAGCAGTGACCGAATATTTTCGGTGAAAAATCTTTGCCCGTTTCGTGGAATTGTCCCATAAACAATCCTCCGCCAGCTTACTACTGAATAAAGTTTAAAAGCAGGCATTAGCACGTGTATCCCGAACACATGCACCCCTTGTCTATTAGTGCATGGCACTTATTGTGCGATGTATTGAGGGCATGATTTATCCACAGAAATCACGCAGGGGTTCGTTCCGGACTTCACAGGTTTGGAACATTTATTTTGGGGAGGTGTGATAAGTATGCTTTTCCCAACACGAAAATTGCATTCGCGTTCAGATTGTTTCTTTGGAAAGTGGGTGTTATTTTCAGAACAAAAATGAAACAAATGGGTGTTATTTTCAGAACAAAAATGAAACAAATGGGTGTTATTTTCAGAACAAAAATGAAACAAATGGGTGTTATTTTCAGAACAAAAATGAAACAAATGGGTGTTATTTTCAGAACAAAAATGAAACAAATGGGTGTTATTTTCAGAACAAAAATGAAACAAATTACAATGAAAAAGAAACAAGGAAGAAAAGAATAGGAACACTCGGGCATAATGGCAATGTCGTCATTATACTTTTGCGCTGTCCTTTTTATGACTTTTTTTCCACTTATTTATCCCTCTCTATATTTATTTACTCACATTTTCATTCATGTTTTCACTTTTTTGTACGTTCGTCGAAATTCCTTTCGATTTACTCTGTATGTTAATCGAAATTCTTTTCGTTTTGCTCTGTATGTTAATCGAAATTCTTTTCGATTTGCTCTGTAAGTTAATCGAAATTCCTTTCGATTTGCTATGTAAGTTAATCGACATTCCTTTCGATTTGCTCTGTAAGTTAATCGACATTCCTTTCGATTTGCTCTGTAAGTTAATCGACATTCCTTTCGATTTGCTCTAAGTTAATCGAAATTCCTTCCGATTTGCTCTGTAAATTAATCGACATTCCTTTCGATTTGCTATGTAAGTTAATCGACATTCCTTTCGATTTGCTCTAGTTTAATCGAAATTCCTTTCGATTTGCTCTGTAAGTTAATCGACATTCCTTTCGATTTGCTATGTAAGTTAATCGACATTCCTTTCAATTTGCTCTGTAAGTTAATCGAAATTCCTTTCGATTTGCTCTGTATTTTAATCGAAATTCCTTTCGATTTGCTCTGTATGTTAATCGAAATTCCTTTCGATTTGCTCTGTAAGTTAATCGAAATTCCTTTCGATTTACTTTGTAAGTTAATCGACATTCCTTTCGATTTGCTCTGTAAGTTAATCGAAATTCCTTTCGATTTGCTCTGTATTTTAATCGAAATTCCTTTCGATTTGCTCTATATATTAATCGAAATTCTTTCGATTTGCTCTGTAAGTTAATGGAAATTCCTTTCGATTTGCTCTATATATTAATCGAAATTCTTTCGATTTGCTCTGTAAGTTAATGGAAATTCCTTTCGATTTGCTCTGTAAGTTAATGGAAATTCCTTTCGATTTGCTCTGTAAGTTAATGGAAATTCCTTTCAATTTGCTCTATAAGTTAATCGAAATTCCTTTCGATTTGCTCTGTAAGTTAATCGAAATTCCTTTCGATTTGCTATGTACGTTCATCGGAATTCCTTTCGATTTGCACTGTACGTTCACCGGAATTTCTTTCGATTTGCTCTGTGCGTTATTCGAAATTCCTTTCGAGTTGCTCTAAATGATCAGTTGAATAATTATTGAGCTACCAGCCATTTGCATAAGTAAGGATGAGATGTTTTCATTCCTGACAGGTGTAAACAATCGTGCAGTTTCTAGAATACAAGGGACAAACATTCCAGTATATGACATCTTAACCTTTTCCTTCATAGCAAATACCTCTGTTGAATCATTCTACCAGGTTTAATTGGATCCGATGATGCAAAGGACGGATTAGTAACATTGAAAAAAGACAAAATCTGAAACTTGCTCCTAGGAACGAGGGGTCGTTAAACCATTTCTGTAAGTATTCAATGAGGAACAGATTAGGAAGATTAATAATTATTGCATTTTCCAAACATCTTTAGTTGTTAAGCTTTATCTTTTTTAAATGCTGGGCATTTCCTTTCAAGCAGAATTTTAATTTTCATCGTAATTACTCTTTATGTAGAGAATAGGTGAAGACGTCTCTGATTTATTGTTTATTGATTAACAACTTTAGTTCTAGGCAGAATACGTTTATCCAAGAGAGGTATGGGAGTAAAACTTGTAAAGAAAACAAAAGAAAGCTAGTTTAGACGAGAGTGAAAGTCAAGAATTTCAGTATTTTTAGGATTCTAAAGGTCGCCACTTATTTGGTTATATTAATGATTTAATCCATTTTGTCGTTTTTGTTAAGTCAACATATTACCTTAACGAACCGCAAAGGAATACTGAAAAAAAAAAAAAAAACATTGAGAAATTGAGTATTTTAATTGAGGGTTCAGATTTTACGTAATCACTGACTTTAGATCCTCATCTCTTCATTTGTATGTTAATTTACAATTTATGCCCTTCTGACGTAATGTGCATCACTATCCACGTTACACCAACAATTACTGCCGTTCTGGTCACAGGCAGGACCTTTATATTCCACTTTGGGTCAGTTTTGACGTCTTTTTCCTTTGTGTATATCCGTACTCATCTTTTGATAAGCTCTCTGGTAAATCTCTTAGTAATTACTGAGCATCCAGGATTACCCTTCAGCCATTTTCACCGTTTCCTCACCTTCTGGACCTCATGCTCCATTTTTTTTTTTTTTTTTACATTTTAAAAAATTTTATCGGCTGCAGTTGTCCAGTTCAATTACCTAATCTCCCATACCATATACAAGGGTAAGGTGTACTTTTGAATAACTCACACGAGCTGTATTTCATGGTGCAATCCTAAATGCATATTTACACAGTAAGTAATTGAAATTGAAATGATATTCTGAAATAAGAATTGAACTTTTTTTTCTGTACTACAACTTATTAGAAATTACCATGTTTTCTCTTAACTGGTAAAGACCTGTGTCAACTATAACTCGCTTTCAGACGGAAACGAAGGATGGATATATATATATATATATATATATATATATATATATATATATATATATATATATATATATATATATATATATATATATATATATATATATATATATATATATATATATATATATATATATATATAATAAAAGGAGCCTTTTTCCATACATATCTAACATCTTCCCTAAAATTTAAATATTTTACAGATTTCTTTTGAGATTACAGGATCAAGTTTATACATGCCTTATCTGACATTCGTATTATGGCCATACCTTTTGCTAATAAGTGTAGACTCAATGATATTCCTTTCTTTTTCATTGTTAGAATATGGTGTCTTTTTACCCCTGCCCAGTTGATTGCATGATTGTTCTCGCTAATATGTACAAAAATTCCAGTGTTCCCCTGCGAATATCTTACACATTTTTTACGCTGTTCTATTCTCTTTTACAGTGTTGTTCCAGTTTGACCAATATAAAAGTTATCGCAAGACTTACATGGAATTTTATATACACATATTTTAGAGTCAGAATATGTGCCTTTGGAGAATGAGAATTTGTGCCTTTCCTGGGTGATTTAGATTAAAGAACAAGGGTAAGCTTATACAGGGTATAGGAATCAGAAGGATAAAGCAGTTAGTGTTAATTTATATTCGGGAAGAACGAAAGTAGTTGCCTTTTATTGTTTTTTTTTGGAGAAAATGTAATGGATTGCTAGGATGAAAGAGGAACTGAGTCACAGAATAGGTAAAGCAAAATAGGTAGCTAGTTTTGAGCTAAAGATCTGGCAAAGACTTGTAATGTCTGAGGCAGCATAGGATGAGAGCGTATGAAGGGACTATTAAGCCAAGCCACCCTTATGGAAATTAATTGCGGATACTGAATGCAAATGAAAGAAAAGAGATTGAGTTTGTGGGAATGGACTGTATGCATAATGTATGTATTGTAAAAAGAACCGAAATAGGAGGTGTGTGGAAGTGATAAAAAGGTTGGTGTAAGTGAAAGATTGGATCTGAGTGCTCTGAGGTTTAGTCACTTGAAAATAATGGAAGACGGTACGTTTGTTGACAAGAGTGCATGATTTGGGAGTGTTAGAAAGCGGACAAGATTCAGGCCTCGAAAGCTGTGGATTGATGGCATGAAGTTGTTGACGGAATGGAAGGGCCCCTAACATCCAAGCAAGATATAGGTAGCTGGCGTAGTTTGTGTAATGGGGTTTGGCACGCCGTCGATGACCCTCTTTGTAGGTGCATAAAACAACTAAGTTGTAGAAGTTCACGGCACTGTTTTTTCATCCGCAATTTAGCATAATGCATGAATGATTCAGTGAATGTTGTGCTTTTTCTCTGTGTGTATGCTTGCAATGCCATCTTCCCATGCATTCTGATGTACATTACGGAAAAATGCCAGTTTTGCACTGTCAAGATAGATTTCTCTTAGGTTTGGTTGTTTGTTGGAGCATTTCCAATTGCAGTACAGTTTTTTAAAAGTTTAGCAGGTAAGTAGTTTAACCACATACCTGTTATGGAATGGTCGATGTTGATTAAGAAATTCGGACGGAGATAAGGGGGGCAACTCTAGCATACATTTGTGAAAACTTTCAAAGGCTGACCCATCTTATGATTCCATAAGAACGTCCCTCTCCCTTTTTATCTTTCCCCCTCCTCCTCCTCCTCCTCCTCCTCCTCCTCCTCCTCCTCCTCCTCCTCCTCTTTCTCCACTCGGCTCCCATTCAAGATGGCCCTCCACCCTCCTCCGCCGAGGGTCCTTCAGGTCATGAATGTGGAAGTCAAGAGGTTGGAGTCAACCCTCCTTAAAAATCTCTCCAAAAATGAAGTGATGATGTTGACCTAAACGACTCCTCCAGATGTTCTCGTCCTGAATGGGCCGTTCTTGACGGATTTCCCTCTTGGCATATCAATTACATTACGCGGATGAGTAATGCAAGTGTAATGATTCTTCATTCGCGTGCTTTTTCTGTGGTGGCTGCTTTTTGGGGGGAGTTGGGGAGGGGGGGATTTGCTATAATTCGTGTTTGGAAATTTTACGGAAAGAGGAACTTTAGGCAATGTTTGTTTAGCTTTTGTTTTGAAATGAATAGTTAGTAAAATACGAAAATTGTAGCTTTTGCTGGTCTGTCTCTAAATCACGATCAATGCGAAAAAACTGCCGTGAATTATCATTGAAAAATACACAAGGAAAACAGTAAACATTGCCAAACTATCTCCCTCCCAATACATAATAGAAATACACCGAATTTTATTGTACTCTCCTCTTTTCTTGGTTCGCGATTATCGAGAAATGCAACTTTCCTTTCCATTATTTTTCGTTTTCTGCCCAGAATCGACCACACTTGTCAACTTCTCCCATGATCTGTATCTGATCTCATGAATATATAACTGATACAGTCGATAACCAGTAGTTCTGAGAACTTTTTATTCGGGTGAAATGTGGTTTCATAAGAAAGATGGTAATTCTTCCTTATCCTGTTTAATTGAAATGACCAACCAGTTGCGTACTTAGTAGGGCTGTGTATTCATTGGTGACGATAATGACCATATGTATGTTCGGTAAGATATTCTTAATTAGGTTGTCCGAGCGGCTTGCAAGTGAATGCAATGCACGGTAATTAAGAGCTTTCATCTCTCAGTACATGAATAGATTATAAATATATATGTGTGTGTGTGAATATATATATATATATATATATATATATATATATATATATATATATATAATTTATTTATTTATTTATATCACCCAACTAACAACTTTCTTCCTATACATTAACAGTTAAAACCGCGACGGTGCATCAATGAATTGCTTGGGATTTAAAAAAAAAAGAATAAGATTTCTTCAGTGTACACACGTGACACCGGGAGAACGACCCGAAACAGTGGCAGCAGACGGAATTTTACCTTATTACCCAGGCACGAAGGGGCCTGTCTGGGCCGTAGTCGTAAACACGTAGGTTTAACGACGCAATGAATACTGCCATTTAGCACGCATTCGGATAAGCGAAGCGAATGCCGGGCCGAAATCATCTGGATAAAGTGAAGATTGTGCGTGGTTGGGACCCATCCCTCGAGCTCATTTTTTATTCATCTCCTCAGAAAGTTGTCGGAGTGTTTTTTTTTTTTATTTCATTCTTCCATCGTGTTTCATCGAATATTTGCATTGTGATGTTGAAGCACCTGAGATGGTGATGTTTTTTTTTCCTCGACGATTGAACTTGATTGGGTACTGGGTACGTATTTCTTTTTTTTCTTTTTTTTTAGTTTTTTTCTTTGAACTCGGAAGTTTCCGGATTGCGTCATTTTTCGAATTTTTTGATGAGAGAATTATGTAGGACATTTTTTGTACCGACGTGCGCGCACACACAGATATATATATATTATATATATATATATATATATATATATATATATATATATATATATATATATATATATATATATATATATATACTATATATATGTATATATATATACATACATACATACATACATTACATACATACATATATATACGCATATATATATGTATATATATACATATATGTATGTATATATATATATATATATATATATATATATATATATATATATATATATATATATATATATATATATATATATATATATATATATATATATATTTAATCTCTTTGTAAACATTCTCTCTCTCTCTCTCTCTCTCTCTCTCTCTCTCTCTCTCTCTCTCTCTCTCCACCCCTCCCTTTGTGCCTGGCCTCTGAAGCTCCTTTCATCCAGGCTCTGGTAAACACCTCGAGACGCACTTGTTCCGTCAACTTTAAATTTAATTTAAAGACTTGCTTTTGCCTCTGCCAAGAAGTGCGTGTTGAACTCTGCGGCAGCACTTGGCAGTTTTCTTCTTCCTCTGCTGTGCTGAGGGCGTGTCGCTCCCCATCTGAGTTCGTGGGTAATTGCTAAGATAAACAACGAACATTATGGTTTTGATGTATTTGCTGAATTACAAACTTGCTTACTTAATTTGATAAAATTTACCCAGATAAACAAAAAGCCTTTTAGTTTAGATTTTATTTTATCAAAATGTAAACGTTTAACTTATTGATAAAATTTACCAAGACAAGTAACGAACATTATGGTTTAAATGTATTTACTAAAATGTTAGCTGGTTTATGTCATAGGTAAAATTTACCAAGATAAACACCAAACATTATGGTTTAATTTTTTTTTTCAAAATATATACGTGTTTAATTTAATGATAAATTTTCCAAGACAAACAACGGACATTATGTTTTAAACTTATTTACTAAAATGTAAACTTGTTTACTTAATTGATGAAATTTACTAAGATAAACAACAGACAGTATGGTTTAATTTTTTTATGAAAATGTAAACGTATTTGATTTATTGATAAAATACACAACGAACATTATGGTTTAAATGTATTTACTAAATCGTAAACTTTTTACGTAATTGATAAAATTTACCAAGATAAACAAAAAACATTTTAGTTTAAATTTTATTTTATTGATATATTTTACAAGATTAACAACGAACATTATGGTTTAAATGTATTTACTAAAATGTCAGCTGAGTTATGTAATTGATAAAATTTACCAAGATAAACAACAACATCATGGTTTAATTTTTTTATTAAAGTGTAAACGTGTTTAATTCGTTGATAAAATATACAACGAACATTATAGTTTAAATGTATTTCCTAAAATGTAAATTGTTTACTTAATTGATAAATTTACCAAGATAAACAACAGACACTATAGTTTAAGTTTTGTTTTATTAAAATGTAAACATTTAATTTGTTGATAAAATTTACCAAGATAAACAACGAACATTATGGTTTAAATGTATTTACTAAAATGTCTACTGGTTAACGTGATTAGTAAAATTCACCAAGATAACCAATGAACATTGTGGTTTAAATGTATTAACTAAAATGTCAACCTATTTAATTCACTGATAAGTTTTACCGAGATAAACAGTGAACATCATGGTTTAAAAGTAACTATTAAAATATTAAGGTTCCTAATTCGTTGGTAGACTATCTTGTAGGCCGAGAAAAACACGTACGCGTTATATGTTCTTTACATGATGGTAATAATGTTTCATTTCATTGCTAGATTCTATTTCTATAACCAGATGAACACATGGCATTAATAAATTTACATCATCGCAAACACGTTTACTCATTGATAAAACATTAGTTTATGTTAGGATAAAAACGTAATTAGATGTATATTTTCTCAAATAACTCAGTCCTTTCAGTTGTGGAATATATATTCTGTTTCAGGATAAACACTTGTTTTAGGTATAATTTTACATCACGGTACTAAACTGCCATTATACAGACGTATGTGCATACGTCTGTATAACGGTAGCTTATTTTTTAATAGTATTCATTCGTGGTTTGCATATATTTATGACATCGTGGTAAACGCGGTTGCTTTGTTGATGAAATATATATTTTTAAAAATCGGAATAGACATATGGTTTAAATGCATTTTCTGAAACATGGTAAACTGGATTGCTTTATCGACGGAATAAATTTATGTATCTGAGTCAACTTATTCTCTAGGTCAGACTGAAAAAAATTTTTCCACGTAAAGGTGAAGTTTAATAAATCCTGCTTGGAACTTTTAGTATTTTTGTATCACACATATTTGCTGCATTGGTAGAATGTCCTTTATAAACCAAATAAATGCAAGACGACTTTTAGATTGCAATACAATATTGTGTATAAAGAAGCACTTGATGTTTTGGTTGAAATATATTTTCACAACATAGTATACAAAATAGTCTATGGTAAACATGTTTTATTTTACCTTTACATGTCAACTTCTGAAAATTTTTTCTGTAAGGATAAAATGTCATTATCATTACTGAAATTCATACTTTCACGTCATAATAATCATCTCTTAATGAAAGAAATACATCATTTAGCTTCTCAGTAAATTTCCAGAACCCATTCTTAAACAATTTTTGTTACACGGTAAATGTTCTTGCGCTGAGATTGAGATCTTTCGTTGGAAACTTTAATTTGAAGACTTAGGTTCCTGATTTTATAGTTAAAACTTATTTCCCTATAACTGCAATATGTTATGCATAGGGTTAAACGTGGTTATTTCTAAATGTAATACAATTTTGCGTTAACGCTTGCATATGTGTTTCGGGAAAGTTGGAAAACATTTCTAGACAGCCCATAAAAAAATTGTAATCTAAGGAAAACAAGTAAAAAATGCGCCGAAGTTTCTTCGGAGCAATCGAGTTTTCTGTCCAGCGTATAAATGCTGTATGAGCCGTGGCCTATGAAACTTTCAGCCACTGCCCGTTTCCAGGCGCACGATCATGGCTAACTTTAACCTTAAATAAAAAAAAAAAAAAATACGAAGGCTAGAGGGTTGCAATTTGGTATGTTTGATGATTGGAGGGTGGATGATCAGCATACCAATTTGCAGCCCTCTAGCCTCAGTAGTTTTCAGGATCTGAGGGCGGAGAGGAAAAGTGCGGATAGAGAAAACTCGGACCGACAGGCAAAGCCATCTTTTACGGAAAACTAAAATTCATGCTTTATGATTTTTATGCACTTTTGGCTTCAGTAAAAAAAATATTCTTCCTTTATGATAAGAGTATCTTCTGAACGTGTTTCACTCATGAAGAAAACCTTTTTTACTTTAATATTTAGATACATATCGACATTTCGACGCATCCACCCGTCCCGTCCGGTATTTTATAAACATATTCGCATTTTAAGCCAATATTGCATGACGCAGGAACACCGGGCAGTTACAGTAATTGATTTGTAATCTGTTTCGCCGAACCTTCCGTCTGTTTTTGTTTAGGAATTTGTATTTATTCACCCGTGGATTTCAGTCTGTTTATTCAGATTTTTGTTTGTTACAAGTGAAAGGGTTTTACACTTCTTTACGTCATTTGTAATGACCGCTTAAGGTCTGATTTACAAAAATGTATATGAAATACCTCGCATTTTGAAGTCTTTGATTGGTGATTGAAAAAATCTTCCATCTCGCTGTCCAACCCCTCTAACTATTACATCTCAGTGCAACTCCAAGTTTCACCTTTAGATCCTTCTACTCCATCTCATTCACCTTTTTATCCAGCCACTCCTACTCCCTCTTCTCTCAGGAACTGAATGGTTGAAAGTGCCCCATTGATTGGTATTAAAGCTTAAATTTCACAGTCCATTCATTCATTCATTCACGCATATGGAATTATGTTTTATGATCATCATATTTTACTCTTTATTTCCACTATTTAGCTAAACATAAATCTTTGATCTGAATTACCATCAGTGAATGCATATAAACCATTTTTATTACCAGTCAGTTGCCATCAACGAAAGTAGGGCATAAAAACCGTTGCCAACAACGACCGTTGATGATACAAGTGAATTCAGAATATGCATTCACATATTTCACTGGCTATTTCGCCATTAAACAAATATACCACTTTTTCCACGAGTCATCAATGGCCAACAGTGAAAGTAGTGAACACGGCAATACGCAAACAACCGCCAATGTTGATATTATACCGTCTTATCATCATATTCTGATACATATATCCCTCCCATTTAGCAAATAAACCACTTTGCCAGAAACATTAATGACCGTGAGCGGAAGTGATGCATAAACAAAGTTGCCAACCGCCGCCATATTTGATATTACCGTCTTATCATCATATTCTGATACATATATCCCTCCCATTTAGCAAATAAACCACTTTGCCAGAAACATTAATGACCACGAGCGAAAGTGATGCATAAACAAAGTTGCCAACAGCCGCCATTGCCCGCGGAGTATGATTTGGCACGAAATAACCGTCGGTCTGGCCGGCGCTGGCATTTGTTGAAGTCATTACACGTCAGTTACCTGTGGCGCGCGGGGGCAGGAAATTGAAATCTCTGAAAGTGTAACATGAAATATGCATACGGCGAATGGCTCGCCTGCAGAGTTTTTTCGTGATCCGTCCTGAAATATAGTCTTACTTGATTATGAACTGCAACGATTTTTCACTACTTTTTTTTTTTTTTTAGTTTTTATTTGAATCAGAATTGCTAATGGAGCTTCGTTATGATAAGATTCGCAGGAAAAGGGCGTACTTTTATTGGTGTAATTTTGACGTTTGAATTTTACTTTCCCAAAAGAGCAATATTTAACTTACGAGTTGCAATGTTTGCCAGTTAGCATATCGTGCATTGATGGGAATAATTAATGAGCATTTTTATTTTTCCTTACTATTTTTTTCATAGCTCATGGAAATATCGTTTGACTTTCCTGTTTTCCATGAAACTGTATAGTAGGTATTAGTTACCATATATATTATATATATATATATATATATATATATATATATATATATATATATATATATATATATATATATATATATATTATATATATATATATATGTAGTATGTATACATATATATATTATATATACATATATATATACTTATACTGTATATGTATACGCGCATATATATGTACGTATGTGTCCATGCATGTATGTATTTTTAATACCCACAGTGATCTCTTAAATGATTATTTCTTCACAATTTCTGGAAACGCTTTTCATTACAAATCCTTGAGATATATATATATATATATATATATATATATATATATATATATATATATATATATATATATATATATATATAACCATGGTTTGTAATAATAACCTAGTAACAATCTCTTAACTACTCCTTTACTGACATTTTTGATACGCCTGTCACTACAAAGCTTGAGATTCAAATGAAGAAATTCTCATTCCCATGGCAGGATTCGAACCTGAAGCAGCTATATCGGAAGGAGTTAACCAACTGGAATTTAAGATTTGCAATGATAAGCGTATCCAGAAAGTGTGAAGAAATTATCATTTGTGAGATCATTATGGATATTAAAAATACATACCTACATATATAGACACATACATACATACATATATATATGTTATATATGTATATATGTATGTATAATATATATATTTATATATATATGTATGTGTATGTATGTATGTATGTATGTATGTATATATGTATATATATATATATATATATATATATATATATATATATATATATATATATATATATATATTCTTGTTAACTATTTGATAAAGATAATAATACACTTATTGTCACATATCTTCATTCATGCTGTAACTAAATACACGGTGTTACAACAGTACAAAGGAAAGACAAAGAGCCAGAGTGCCTAAGTCACTGATTAAAGGTCAACCTGAGATCTCATGAAAGTACAACTTCTCCTGTTTCTTAATTCACAGTTGCAAAAGTTTACATTTAGTGACAAGTGCGAACTTTAAACCTCAACCAAAAAAAATCGCAGTGCTCTTCATGAAGTCTTGATGCCGTGAGGTATTTTACGGATATAATTTTGTATTAATGATTTTGTAATAAAGAGTTCGTATGATTTTGTATTAATGAGTGTGCAACGAAGATTCTTTTGTATACGTTTGAGTTTAGAATCCAGTGCTTTTCACTTTTGTGACGACTGTAATGTACAAAAAAAGCCTGCAAATTAAAAAAAATAGTGATGGAATAAACTCTGTGCTTACAAAAGCATTAAAATGATTAACCTTTGTCAGATAAACATCATAAAGGCGATTACGTTTTTCCCCGTAAATGTTATGAGAGTGAATCTTTTTTGCTATAAACGCAATAAATTGAGACGAAGCGTTGTCCCATAAAACATACGATGAACGTAAAGGAAAATGTCTTCCCAACAAAGTACCATAAAAGTAAAGACCGTTACGAAGAAAAGCGTTAATCGATGATCCCTTTGCATGCAAGATGATGATGATGATGATAATGATGATAATCGGGTCTTTGCATCGTCCCGTCTGCCCTCTCCGCATTCTTTGGAAATTTGTGTGCGAACATTTTTCGAACGAAATCGATCCCTCGTGATGTGTGAAGTACGC
>NC_089784.1:13785503-13788003 GCF_040412425.1 Macrobrachium rosenbergii | reverse complement strand
TAAATTAAAAAATACTTTGACCCAGGATGGTGCTTGGAATGTTTCTCGACTGATAGGCTCATATATACTTTAAATGCTGAATCCTGGATGAACTCCCATAGCAGAAAGCTATTACAACTTTACCTGCATCATGCACCTACACAGAAAGTCCATTAGTAGTGCGTCAAAACCCCTTACAGAACTACACCATGCACCTTTATGCTCCAAACTCTCGAAATCACATATATCAGGCAAACAGCTTCAATCTTGGTCTCTTATCTCTGGTCTTGCTTACCCTATCCATCCTTCTGTTATACTTGTACATGATCTTCTCTGCTGGAATGCGTTTTCATATCAAACAATATCCTTTTTTTAAATCTCTAGTGCCCTCATCAACTCTCCACCATTTACTGTATTCCCTTTCGTATCATTCAGGCCAACAAATGCTCATGACTGTCCTTAAGACTCCTTGGAATTTGAAAATTCTTCACTGAGTTCTTACACTTATCTTTTTCTGACCCTGGCCCACAATTCATCTATTGCCTTCCTATGTACTCTTCTTACTTCTTTCCTATCAGTCTCACTTACTTTGCATTAATTTAAGGGCAAATTTCATGCACTCCACTCCAGCTCAGTCGTAAATCTATCATAACTTAATGCTTCAACCACTTAATGATCATATATACTTTCAGCAACTCATCATCTGTTACATAAATCAATTTACTCTTCCATCCTGTACCAACACACAATCTAGTAAACTCTTTTCCTCGCCATTTCTCTTCCGCGTCTACCGACAATCTGTCTCTTTCTCAGTCACTTACTTTTGTATTCAGATCACCTAGCACAACTACCTTTTCACAGCTTCCAGTGTGTCCAGGCTTAGACTCAGACTAGCCCTAAAACATTTGCTTTTTCTCTCCTTGTTCCTTACCACGATATATATATATATATATATATATATATATATATATATATATATATATATATATATATATATATATATATATATATATATATATATATATATATATATATATATATATATATATATAATGTATATAGGTAATATATGTATACTGTATATATATGATATATATATGTATATATTTTTTTATATGTCAAAAGTAATTTTGCTTGTCTAAAAGTATATATCTTTTGATCATGACTAACCAGTTACACAGATAAATGGAATGTGTACCATAGTCAAACGCTTTTCTATCTCAGCCTCTTTTTTTTTTTTTACAAGCATTCTGTTGAGCCTCTTTCGATCACTACGTCGGTACAAACAAAATCCATTTTTATTGGTCGTAAAATAAACTCAATTTTATCTGCAATATTGAAATGGTTTAGTTCTTATTGGCACATCTATGAATTTCTGGAATAAAAAAAAACATCATTCTAAATCCGTCGATAGATTTTGGGTCCTTTCATTTCAAATAAATCAGCGGAAAATAGTCTTAAAAATGCAGATCTGTAAGTTACAATGACTCTCTCTCTCTCTCTCTCTCTCTCTCTCTCTCTCTCTCTCTCTCTCTCTCTCTCTCTCTCTCTCTCTCTCTCCCCTGTCATTTGTTTGATCTGGTTGAGCCTAAGCATGAAGGTTTCATGCTTACACACACGCATCTATATATATATATATATATATATATATATATATATATATATATATATATATATATATATATATATATATATATATATATATATATATTTATATATATATATATTTTTATATATATATATGTTTATATATATATATATATATATATATATATATATATCAATATAGGGATATATATATATATATATATATATATATATATATTATAGGGGAATAAATATATATATATATATATATATATATATATATATATATATATATATATATATATATATATATATATATATATATATATATATATATATATATATATATATATATATATATATATATATATATATATATATATGTACACTGTATATGTGTGTGTGAAGTGTGTTGTAGCTAAGTGGTAGATCTCAAAGCTTTGGTTTGCAATATCCGTGGTTCGATCCTGGTCTGCTTACCCACTATTGGCCAAGCTGTTATTGGTTACTGAGTCAGATAGAGTCAATAAAGGGACAAGGGGCCAGCAACCTCATTCCCCGAAGTCTCTCTGGAACCAAAGTGACTCTACCCTTCTAAGCACCACCCTCCCTAGAGGGGAAGAAAATACGTGTGATAGCATATATATATATATATATATATATATATATATATATATATATATATATATATATATATATATATATATATATATATAATTTTATATATATACATATATATGTGCACATGTGTGTGTGTCTCTCTCTCTCTCTCTCTCTCTCTCTCTCTCTCTCTGCATGTTTACTTTTGCGCAGCGATTCTTATGCAATGCTGTCTGCTTATATCATACAGCTGTATCGTAGCTGTATTTACTTATATGTCTGTTGGAATGCAGTTGAAAATAAAATCTATAAGTGGTACATTGAATAGAAATTA
>NC_089784.1:13750503-13780503 GCF_040412425.1 Macrobrachium rosenbergii | reverse complement strand
TCATAACTTTTACTGAACCTCCGTTCATATTATCTTTCCTTCATCTTACTCTCCACCCTCTCCTAACAATTGTTTCATAGTGCAACTGCTTTGAGGTTTTCCTCCTGTTACGCCTTTTAAACCCTTCTACTCACAGTTCCCATTTTAGCGCTGAGTGACCTCGTAGGCCCCAGCGCTTGGCCATTGGCCTAAATTCCGTATTCCATTCCATTCCATACCGTCAAAAATGACGGTAATGTAAAAGAGTATCGAGACGGCAACTCATGACCTTAGGATGTTACACATCTTTCCGAAATTCGTACCAAGGTTCCTTTATTCTGCAGACCTCAATTTAAGGCCAGTGTTTAGAGAGGCTGACTCCGGGCTGGGCGACGTCAAGTCTAAACATGGCGTTCATTGCCCGTTGACTATATCGTTGTTACACACATGAAAATTAATATATGTATCCACAGTGCGTTTTATTACTTTGGGATTATTTTGTTGGTTGGGCTAATTACGTGTCCAACGCATGTTTCATTCCTTCGATTACTTCGTATGGAGTTCCATAAATAAATGGAACATATCGATAAACGAGAGGAAATGTAACTGAGAGAGAGAGAGAGAGGGAGAGATAATTTGAAATTCACTGGAAAGACTAAAGAACAAGGAGTTGGATGGAAGAAGAGGATTGCTAGATAATAGGTAAGAATATATAGAAAAAAGAACAAGAAGAATGAGACCATAATAAGCAGTATTTTTATGTAACCACTGATGCAGATATCAGTAGAACAGTTTTACCATCCATAATAAACACCTGTGGATGCCGTCCTCATCAAGAACATGTTAAGAGTGAACGGGACCCGGGAGGAAGGTTGAGGGACAAGAAGAAAAATGCTTAAAAGGAAAGAGAAAGTTATAAGAGGAAATTGTGAGGAACGATAAGATATTTAGATAGGCCATATTGTCACGAATGCAAGCAGTGAATGAAGAATGAAGATCTTGTTAAAGTTTTTTTTTTTTTTTTTTAGTTTTCGGGGGAATAAAACTATATAATGTTTCTCATGCTGTGGCGTTTACTACTAATTTTTTTTTTTTTTTCATATTGAATTTCAGCGGTGGATTGGGAAGTAGGTTCATGGAACCATGAAATATTTACCTGCTGTAACACAAGGATGGAATTGTTATTTGACATTGATCAGCGGTATTGAAATCTTTTACAGTCTCTTAAATAACTTATGAGTGAGAGAGTCGGTGTGGAAGGTTCTTGCCACTTGACGTGGGAACAACGCTACAGTGTTCTACCAGAACTAATGATGATTGGTGACCAACGCCCTCTAGGGGTAGCGATCTTCAAGAAAGGCGTGCTGGATAAGCTTGTTGGATACAGAATTCTCTAACGTAGACTCAGAGAGTGAGACGAGTCTCAGGGCTATGGCGGTACTTATATAAGTTCTGTTCCTTTTATTTTATTTTTTTTTAAATACTTCAATCAGGGATGAGGAGCCCTTTAAGGAAGCGCCAAGTAAATTCCCGACGAAATGGTGGCTTTCTTCCAGAAGCCTAAAGACCTTCAGAGTCACGCAAGCCATTAATCACGCCACTCACGCTAATCTTAGCCTCTCTCTCTCTCTCTCTCTCTCTCTCTCTCTCTCTCTCTCTCTCTCTCTGTGTGTGTGTGTGTGTGTGTGTTCATAAGCATCATGTATTAATTAAAAGGTGTGAACACTACATAAACAGCTTATTATTGCCTAGTGAACATTATTAAAAAAAATGACTGATGCATATAAGTTTTCGTTCAATAGAGAGAAAAAAAAAACAGATCCTTTATTCACTTTTACTGTAGAGGATAAATGATTACTACAGAAAGCGAGTAGGTAATTGTACGTTCTCTTTAGTCGACACACACAACATTTTAATAATTGATTTTTCTTAATTTTTCCCATTGGAGAGTAAAGAATGATTGTGTATATTTGCAAGAATGTTGAATCGTGAAATATCATATTCTTGATACGAGTTAATAAGTTTATCTTAATCATTTTCTTTCTCGTTTCTGTTAGAGCGTTTTCCCAATAAGCATTCGGAATAAATACAGAGCTTTTAGAACATATATATCATTTTCTTCTGCGACCTAATCTTCCATTTCTAAAATAACAAATATTTACCTGGAAACTTAATCAGTGTTTCAAGATATACCGGTGATTTGACGTCTTGATGCTTCAAATAAAAGGCACACTTGAGAATGTCTGAAGGATGTTCTCGACCAAATTTGAGTGGCTGTTTAAAGAAACCAACAATGTCATGATGGTAAATTTTGTCAGTAGTCATGCGGTTTCTTACGAGCGTGATACCGGATCGTGTCTGAGACACTCGCACGCATTCACACATACACACACACATATATATATATATATATATATATATATATATATATATATATATATATATATATATATATATATATATATATATATATATATATATACTTTTAAGTATATATATAAATATATATCACTGTCTTAAGTACATGAAAATACCATCACTGTCTTGGTCTCTCTCTCTCTCTCTCTCTCTCTCTCTCTCTCTCTCTCTCTCTCTCTTCAAAATTCAATTATTGTCGATCAATACCTTTGTTCTGCCAGCGACCACCAGACGCGGAAGCACGGCAAAGGTTATTTAATGAAGACATTTGCTAAGAACGTGAATTTTCGTCCTTGTTTCAAGAGGCCGAATTTCGTAAGCCTTTCCTTTTTGTTCCGTTTTTTCTCTCTTGTTTTTTGTGCATAATTCTCATAAAAACTGTCCGCCATGTTCGTGGAATTAACTTGTAATCGTGTTTATTATCTGAATAGTTATTGTTCTGATAACTAGTTTCAATTATTATTTAGTGTCTGAATGATTATTGCCCTGATTAGATTAAATAATTTTTTGTAAATGCGTTTCGTTCTTTCAGCTTCAATTTCATTCGCCAATTTTTACGGTGAGCTTGTTTAACCTACTCCCAGTAAAGAGAGAGAGAGAGAGAGAGAGAGAGAGAGAGAGAGATTCCCAGCAGAATTTTAAGGTAGAGTCAGAAGCCCCACTCACTCTGCACGAGACCTTCATTGTGTCAGCCTTTCTACTACACAGTCACGTTTTCTTCGGCATTTCGTTAAGGTTCTGCCCCAGAACTATTTTCGTCATCAGTGTATTCATTATAGTTTATCACCTTTTCAATTCGAAGATTAATTGAGCTTATCATCATCTCTAGTGTTGCGTTGCTGCTGTTATGTCATCTTTATTTTTAGTTGTGTATATATATGTGTGTGTGCGTGTATATATATATATATATATATATATATATATATATATATATATATATATATATATATATATATTTATAATGTGTATGAATAATCAGTTCATTTGTGTACATACATAACAGTACAGTTGTACATACATACATACATACATACATACATACATACATACATACATACATACATACATATATATATATATATATATATATATATATATATATATATATATATATATATATATATATATATATATAAATAAACAAACATACACACATATCTATAAATAATTATTGTATTTTTGCTCTTCTTTATCTTACTGACGCTTATTTGAACTCCAGCCTTATCGTATCTTCTCTGCTACACTGTACTGAGTGTTAAAATTTAAGGGAAAAAGTTGTTTGGTAAACATGTGATAAATAACTTTCTCTTTTATTTTTACTGAAGCTCAGGCTCTTCTGTGTCTTTTTTTCAAACAGGAAGCATTCCGTGTGAGTTGCCATTTAATATCCGGTTTTTTTAATTTCTCGTTTTTTGTTTTTCTTTCAGCCGTTGGTATACACATTTTTTTCCTTCTCTTTTTCCGTTTCCCTGTGTAGGATAATTAGGCACGTGTAACTTGAAGAGCAGTGCTCCCTTTTTGCAGTTTTATTTCTTTTATATTGTTTTTCCAAAGGAAGCATTTTATGCACTTTACTCCCAGTGTACCCTTTTCGGGTCTTTCTGTATAAAAGAAGTGTTTTATGCAATTTTACTTGCCATTTTTCTGGTGCAATTAGATTTTACGTTAGCTCTGTTTCTCTGGTAAAATTCCCTCTCTATTTTTACATCTTTCTTTTTATACTTTCGCCTTTTGTGTCTGCGCAACAATTGCTTTTCGTCCCGACATTTTAAATCTTAGATCACCATACTGCTTTTTAACCTTTGACATGGTATTTATATGTCGTAAGTCGGTGTTGCATTCAGCCTCGCAGAATGATAATGATAATTTCCTACATTCCTGTAAAATGAATTGCGTCCAAACTCGTCAAAAGAAATATATGCCTTCACTCGGTAATAACTCCCTTTATTCGTTTACAGTGATTCATGATTACTCATTTAGAAAGAATTCTGAGTCATGCAGAATACAAAAAGAGAATTGCTTTCTGCCCTGAACGAATAAAGCTTTTCGTTGCCTCTTCGAATTGAGCCACGCAGAAGACTTAGAAACGAAAAGCACTGCGTTCTGTCGCCATTCGTAACCTTTTCCCGGAAATGGAAAATGAAATCATTTACAAGCAAGCATTCTATTCAGCTTCGTTGCTTCAGACCATTTCATATTCCAGGCTGAGTGGTTCTTGCCGGGTTGCAATTTTTTTTTTTTTTTTTTTGGTCTACATTAAATGAAGCTATTTAATTTCCGCTTAACGTTTTAGAAATAAACAATTGTCAGAATTCGAAGGCATCAGCTATGTCAATGTCTAGGATTTAATTTTCAATTTGCAGTCTCTCGGATATTTTCAGATCTCATAAATTTCAGTGTTTACACTTCCATTTATTTTTTAAGTTATAGCTATTTTATGTAAAACTTTATAAAATTTTTGCTATCAGTTATATAGATGTAGTTTTTTTAGCTATTTTGTTTTTATCTGTTGATTTTCATGAAGTTGTATAGTTTCGCTATTAGGCTTTTGTTTCTTTGAAGACTTCATTATGAAGGATACGTGACGTTCTTTTTAGTTATTAAAACTTCTCATCATAAAAACCGCGATTCAATTAGTGGAAGTTAAGTCAAACTGGGTCCTATTCTTTCATAAAGAACCGAACCTTCAATTTGATATCATAGATTTTGCATAATTAGTTTAATTTTTTTTATTCATCTCAAATTAATTTTTTTACTCATCTAAATCCTTTCTGTTTTGTGATTTCTTTCTTTCAAAATTAGTGTTTTTTCCGATTTTCAAATAAAATTTTCACTTGATTACGGATTTCCCTTAGTAACTTTCATTTGCTCTTACATTTAGTTTAAGTTGCTTGCGGGTTTATTTCTTCAAAGTACATCTTGCTCATAGTTTTTCTTTATTTACCCTTACATCACGTTCATCTTTTCCAGTTTTATTTTATTCATCCCGAAAAACAAATAAAAATTTTTTTAAACTCAGACTGGACATCAATTTTGCCCGTTTACATGAAAAACAAGCGAGAGGAAATCGACATTAAATAACAAGAAGCATTAATTACAAGCAAGGCATTCCAGTGTTGGTTCTTGTGAAAATTCCCAGGGCTCTAATTATAGCCTCCAAAGATCACGAAGTGGTCCAAAGTCATGGCGCAACTCCTCGTCTCGTTCAAAAATATTCGGTCACGTCCAGCCAACAAGACCCCTGTCGGGAGACGTGGGCGTATGTGAGTTTCAAAGGCGACCTCTGGCGAGGTCACTGAGTGAAGCAGTAAGGACCAGTGATCTTTCGTGAACTTCGCGTTGTTTCAACATTTTGCTTCCATTTAGTTTGTTTGTAATTATCACACGTGTATAGTATTTGACTGCTCATTTAATTTTTAATATAAAAAATTTCATTGTCCACAAAATATTTCTCTTATTACTGCTTTACCGAAAATACCAGGCAAACTACGTTAAGTGGCATCAAAAGAACTGGCACTCTCTGACAGTAATCATTTCACTAACAATAATGTGATAATATAACATCATTCACACACGATAAATAGGAAGGGTTGAAATCAAAGATTGAATTCATAGATTATTTTTATTTTCACATATCACAAGTTTTACACGTTAAAATTCTCAAGTAGCACATGTGCAAAAATTACTTTCCCTGTACACATTAAATATACAATATCAATATTTACAAGCTAAGATGCCAAGGAGGATTAACCCCACCCGAAGCACCCAAACGAATCACAGATATAATTTGTTGCCAACCAAACCTTTATTCTTGTTTTATGTTCATGACGCTCCTTTTCTATGTACATTTGTACAGAAAGAAAGAAAAACTGTACACCACAAGCTTAAAAAAAAAAAAGACCCTCTGTTGACTTCAAATCGTCCTCGGCTTAGTTTTCTCTGAATTGCATTTTAATTCAAATTAAACGGGAAAAAAGTCCAATATATTTACCAGGAGAGCGTTCATTTACTCACCCTCCTCTGTCAGAAAAATCATTTAACAAACTAATTATATATCATTAACAATAATTTTAGGGGATAAGAATTTAGATTTGACATTTTCCTTAAAGAAAGTTCGCTCTCGAAAGAGAAAGATACTTCCAGTAAAGGAAATGGCGTTGATTACAGGCACCAACAAAAGGCAACCAGGATCGCTGAACCAAATCCATGTTTGGGGTCAAACAGAATGCGTCTTATGTTAGAATCACAAAAATATGTGTCTGAGTTTGAAGAAACCTAATTATCATAAGCTGCCCTCAGAACTATACTCTACATTTGAAAGACTTATTGCACGCAAAGGTTATTAATTTTTTTACTTTTATTCAGCTATTTAATACACGTTTTGGAACATCAAGTGCGTTACAAGATCTAGGAGGACTCAGCATGTGATTTTTTTTACTTCTTTTTTTCTATTTCTGTTGTTTGACTGAACATTAATTAACAGTCTTTAAAAGTTGAAAAGCAAGAGTACATAGGATTTACTTTTCTTCAAGAAACATATTCGGATTACCAAAGAAATAAAAATTACCTTCAGTTTCATCTTGTTCATTTCTGCTTCTTTGAAAAAAACAAAAAATAAAGTTGGAAAATGTCAGTACATGCTTTGCAATTAATGACGAGAATCATCAGAACCACCTTTTTCATTATATAAAGCAAAAATATCTATCACAGTACTTTATACAACAGAAGGGTAACTTCGCAGAACAAGAAATTATCTTGGCTGGATTCAAAGATGGTTGTGCTCTACCTACTCTCAAAATTCGAGCTACTGGGGCCACACAGGGCTAAACTCATTAGATCGACATAAACTCCACATACTCTGCGAAAGATCACTGAAGGTACTTAACACTTATTCTAAAATCACTTGCCTCCTTTTGAAGTGTTGCTATGTATGCTACAGACATTACTGAATGGAAGATAAATTTCAAGTGCTCAGCTCTATCTATCTCGGCATCATTACAGATAATAGAGTATTGGAGAAACGACATGAAAACCACACAGAGAGTTCAGAATGAATGTCAAGTCTTTTGTTAAAAGTTTGTGAATTCAGGGGAAAAAGAGACATTTGAATTTGATATCTCCCGGAAGGGAAACGTTTCGCCCTTACGTAAAGGCTTTCGACAACATCTCGAAACGTTCAGTGACGGAGTGTGGCGAACGTCTCTGTGGGCCGTCACGGTCATTTCTTGCAGCAAAACAACATAGATACGAGTTCCAAAAACATTGTATAATAACCACTGGGATTATTTCACCTGAAACGTGACTGGCAAACTTGCAAAGATATTCTGCATGAAGTGTCCCACTTGGACAGAGTGGTAATGATAACAGAAGCAAATACCCTTTACGCACATCAACGAATGCCACAACTATTATCCCTCGACTGCTTCAATGTCTTCTTCCGACACGAAATTTATTAATTAAACATTGATACAATGTATCCATACATTTAGTGAAAATGATGAGTGAACAAAACTGGCGTAACAAAAACGTAAAAACACAGCTACAGTGTCAAGCTCAAAAAACACTACAGAAATGAGATGGAATTCAAGAATGACCTCAGGAGCATATGATGAATTAAACAGAGGACTATAAATAACATTAGTATATAACTTAAAAAGTAGGACTAAAAATATACAACCTAAATGTAAGTCTTAACAAATGAATGGCAGATGATGAGTATATTTCCATACAAAAAGACAATGAATCATGAAATCTAGTAAGCGTATTTTTATTGTTTTTCGAAAGAGCTAAAATGAAGATTAACACCTACAGTCTAGTTCTAACTTGTCTTGGAAAAACCTTCTCGCTTCTTCCTACCTTAACCTTAGAAAAAAATCCTACTCAACTTTACATAAAAACACTACATAATGCCGACAAGCCTTTAGTACACAGATGTTTTTTTATCATTATTGATTATTTCTTAAACTTCCACTAAGCATCATTTCTTTTGTGCAGAAGACATGGTTCAGCTTTTGGAAGGGCACAACCCGGGGGACTGGGCGTCTCTCAGTCTTCGCAGGAAAGAATTATACAACATTATCACTAATTATTACATCAGCTTCCGTCTGAGGATAAGGAACATATGCTTACATGCATTATTCGGAAAGTACACTGAAGTGAGGACCCACCCACCCACCGCCCGTGTGTTTGTGCCTTTCCAGAAACTTCTCCACAGAAAATTGGGGAAAAGGGATTTGGGGTCACAGACTCTTTACAGAGAACAGTGAAATATATTGCCTAAGGATGGAGTGACTTGGCATAATCAAGAGGACTAACAAACTAACCAAGTAAGAGAAAGACAACATTCACCGACTTATCTAACCCCTGTGTTATTGTTATCATCATTATTATAATTACAGTCATTAAATATTAAAAGTTTCCCGTAAGTTAAGCACACCCATAAGTTTCCACACTTAAAAGTAGACCATGAGATACTTCTGTAATTTCGAGCAGTGGTAAGACTCTCCCTTTTTGACATTAGAGCGAGCGATCCTTCCTCGTTAGCCTAAAGAGGTGATGGTGATGATGTCATTAACAAATAGAGAGAGAGAGAGAGAGAGAGAGAGAGAGAGAGAGAGAGAGAGAGAGAGAGAGAGAGAGAGAGAGAGAGAGAATGTGGAAAGTGACAGTCTGAGAAAGGAGGAACATCATTGCTGGGAAAATGGCTTATTGAAATCATGACTTTTGAGACGTCGCTCCCGAATATGACTATGGAAAGTGATGACTGACGGATGACGAAACTTAAGCAACAGATGATGAGCGCAGACGGTCGATTACATGCCGAGGTCACGAGAGCTTGAAAGCGGAGCAAGAAGAGCAAATGGTGATCGCAGTCGACCACCAAGCATTGAGACGCTTTGGTCATCTTCTGGAGGCAACGATAGTTTTGTTATGCCTCCACTTCTTCTTCTTCTTCTTCTTCTTTGATTTCTTCTCTTTCTCGACTCTCGAATTTGACACGAACCCGACTGACGATGAATTCCACTGCTTAATGACAACAATGCCGACGAGGAGGAGGAAGAGGAGAAGGAGAACTGACGATGGCGACGACGAGGCTCCGTAGGCCAGCACGGCATATCACAGCACAGTGTTGGTTGGTTCTGAGAAATGCACCCCGCGGGGTGCCGACGACGACGACAGAAGAAGAAGGGGCGTCTGCTGTGTCCAGTAGCTAGAGAGATTCATGGCTTCATCCTCTCAGATTATCTAACAAAACAAGGAAGTCATGTCTACAACGTCTACCGGTCTTCTAAAAAACACTCACATCACAGAGACTAACGATGATTACAGATGGAAACGAGTCTACTTTCTTCGCCAAACAACTATGAAGAGATACTATAGCACCTAAACCCTTTATTTAGCGTTAGTTTATAGCTACTGTATGTATTTTTGACTCCTAAAAAAAAAAAAAAGGTTCTTACAGCTTCTGTGTTGTGCTCAAGCTGGAAGAAAACAAGAGTAACAGCGTCCCCTGACGGTTCCACTGAAGGATCAGCTGATCGTCATAAGAGACTTGCAGTTGTAGTCATCTCAACAACGCCCCCTAAGACTTCGACAGCCCCAGTCAGTGCCTTTACACAATGGTTTATTCTTCTTTTTTTTTTTTTTTTGTTAAGCGTATCACGCCCTTCTAGTAAGCCAAGTTCCATAAGGGCTGTGGGAGGTAGTGATGCGAATGGGCGGCCCCTGGCAGGAGAGAAGAGGTATGGACGCCGCCGCTGCTGCTACTACTGCTACTACTGCCACTGCTACTACTGCTACTAATTGAAGAGGTCATTGTTGAGGATAGAGGGGTCGAGGGCTCCTTCCAAGTGGCACCAAGACTAAGCGTATCTGTGGAAGAGAAGAAAATAACCGTCAGTCTTCTGCAGGAAGAAAAAAAGTAAATAATATTTTTGACTCAATATTTAGCCAAAGATACCTTTTTAACAATGCAAAATTGAATAATCACTATCAGTTGACTTCATCATGAGAGTATAGGAAGTAATGGCAGGAATGATGATGATGATGACGATGATAAAGAATAATGATTGATGTTAAAGTTTTAAATTAATAAAAATAATTTTACGCCGGACATCGACAGTATAAAAGTTATGAGAATTCAAGCGGAAAGAATCAACACCCGCAAATATTCAACACTCAAACAAATACGAAGCTCTTCCAATAAATAACTCAACGAAAGATAAGGAACAGACAAAGAGATATTATAGCATTCTGTGCTGACGTAAGCGTGTTATATATATATATATATATATATATATATATATATATATATATATATATATATATATATATATATATATATATATATATATTACGTCAGTATAGACTGCTATATAATATCTATATATCTATCTATCTATCTATCTATCTATCTATCTATATATATATATATATATATATATATATATATATATAGAGAGAGAGAGAGAGAGAGAGAGAGAGAGAGAGAGAGAGAGAGAGAGAGAGAGACGGGTGGCTGGCTCCATCGTTAATTCGGTTACCGATGGGAACTTTCCCTTAGTCATGTCATGGAATAAGCAGTCCTCCAACTCCCCCCCATCCCCTCCCCCAAGTTCATGCCACGAAGGTGAGAAAAGTCGCACACTCAAGGTAATCCACCTTCACTGTCGGCCAACTGCTTTCCTGTAAACAATTCTTCAAATTTACGAAACACTCACTCAGTGTCGTCGCGCTCGTCTGTGTGCAAATGTTTGTCAAAGACAATTGCGAGAATATTGCCATCTCCTTAAGGTAAAGATTTACTTGTGCGTGTGTGTATGTGTATATAATATATATATATATGTGTGTGTGTGTGTGTGTGTGTGTGTGTGTGTGTGTTTATATGAACGTGTGTGTCATCGCTACAAAGAATGATCTGCACAAAACAAACATCCACAAAACAAAGTAATAAAAGCTGTTAACTACATCAGATAAATAGTTGGCAATGTTTCAGTATGACACGTATGACGTGCATCGCCTCATCAAGCTTCTCTTTTCATGCACAGAATAAGTTTAAGAATACGTATGAGAATACGTATGAGATTACGTCACTGCAGCCATTTCCCGGGAAGACCCAGCAAGCATCCTTGCCAAGATGGGAACACTTCCCACACTCCCCGACTTCCTAGAAACCTTAGTTTTCCTAAAAGCATTCTTACTGGATATCCCACATCTTCTTAAATCCCCCTAACAGCACCTCGATTATATTCCAAGGCCGTTGCGACTCGGGAGAGAGAGAGAGAGAGAGAGAGAGAGAGAGAGAGAGAGAGAGAGAGAGAGAGAGAGAGAGAGAGATTGGGGGTCTTGGGTTGCTTTCTTCATATGCAGAGTCTTTTTCATAAAGAACCTTACGGCGTTTTGAATCTAGGTTGATGTGAATGCGTGATAGACATAGACATATAGATAGATATCTTGTGGCTTGTGGTGACTCGTCGCCCTTACAGCCTCTGTGTCTTTTTCGTAGGTCATCCAGTCTGTGGCTTTTTTTTTTTTTTTTTTTAAATACTTTACTATTTCCGTAGCCTAAGATGTAAGTCACCAAACAATTTAGAGCACTGAGATTCTCGGTTCTGGGCAGATGTGTCTGAAGACAAAAACTAGTCAGATTGGTGAGCGGAATTTCATGTTAGAAAACAGAAGGAATCTCAGGAGAGCTAAATTATATGTTAGATCTATTAAAGAGAAGATAAGTCGTGGCAATGGATTCGTGTGGGCGGGCTTTCGCGTGTGTAAAATGACCATCTAAATTATACTTTAGCATTAATGCCTGGTTCTCGCATGACCTCGTTTGTAACATTTATAGGTTAAGTCAATAAAAAGCCCTCCTGACCTGGGATGCCAAGTGCTGAGGAGAAAGAGAGAATGTTAAGGTCATAATAATGCCAAGGCTTTGTGCCATGAAAGATGTCGGATTAAGAAGCTTCTTGAAAGTGTAAACTGGCCTCCTTTCATTCCTTTGCCATTCGCGAGAACGTCGCGTCTTTCATGGCTCGAGTTAACGCGGATTAATCGATGATCAAAAAGGGAAATTTATGCAAATCTAAAAAGAATGTTTTGCCATCAAAATATGTGACTTGTAGCATCGTTCAGTTAAATAAAATGCAGTGACCACATTAATAAGGCTCAAAAACATTATTATACAAATAAGCTATTCAAAAATAAACAATTTTGTTTCCTGCATGTTATGAGCAAAATAAAAAATAATAGTAAGAAAAGAAAGGCGTCGCGCACATGGCACTGTCGGTGGGGCCACTCAAAGAGCATAATGGACTGTGGCAACGTGCTGTCGAGGGAGGCCACGTATCAAGCATAATGGCCAGTGGCAATGGGCTACTGACACCAACCAAGCATCTCTCAGTGTTGCCAATGTGACCTCATTGGACGCCACAGGGTTAGCAACCCTTCGCAATCAAATTTCATTCAATCTTTTAATGACCCAGATACCAGATTATCGTCGTTGTTCGTTGCAAAAGATTATCTCGAGTTGGCTCAGGTATGAAAATCATTTTCCTGCATATATTTTGGTATCCGGTGTGCGTCATTCATGTGAAGCATTTTCCGGTAAATCAAACAGTGGACACTTCAGGATACAGGAATTAAATTTCTGAACAGGAAATTTATCCTTCTGAGGAGCGTAGTGTAATAATAATGCACCAAGGAAAGAACGAGACGGAAGACAGCAGTATAATAAATTTATATATTTATATTGTGTATATTTATATACGATATATATATATATATATATATATATATATATATATATATATATGTGTGTGTGTGTGTGTGTGTGTGTGTGTGTGTGTGTGTGTGTGGGTGTGTGTGTTTAACAAACCTCTGTCACCTAAATACTTCTAACCTATACAAACATATTGCAGACTGCGTTTTCTCTTCCTTGAAGCCGCGATGCTGCGTCCTCAACGTTTCTTGACCTTTCCGAGTGTGTGTGTGTGTGTGTGTGTGTGTGTGTGTGTGTGTGTGTGTGTGTGTGTGTGTGTGTGTGCCGTGGTAGCACAAACGGGGTTTAGCGTGACCCGTTTTACATGTTTTATCGCCGACGAAGAAAACCCGTTTACGTAAAACGAGCGTCGGCGAAAGAGCTTCGCTCTGGATGAAAGTTTTAACTGGGAGCTCGGCTACGGGAGCCGAATAAAAAAGAATAAAAAAGAAGGGAATGTTCTCATTGAGGATATGAAAGTGAGGGAACTTTAATATTGAAGGATGATGGTAAAAACGGGGAACTTTATTGGTGAAGGTAAAGAAAAATACGGAACTTAATGAAGAAAAAAAATAAGAATATTGATACTGAAGAAAATGCGGAAATATGAAAATAAAATTGGGAAACTTATTTCTGAATAATAAATAATCATTATTATGGAGTAGAATGAATTACAACTAGTAAGTGATAATAAAAAATTGGGCACTTTATTATCGAGTAAAAATATTGGGCACTTTATCATGGATGAAGTAAAGAAATTTTCTAATGAGTTAGTTGGTCAAAAGAAATTTAAATAACGGTCAATTTCGCGAAGTGGGGGACAGGTCTTGTCGATGCTGTTACTTAAATATGGGCAATAGAAAAAGGTGATCATTACCAACAACGGCCATGAGTCATTTCTTCAAGGATTTCTGGTGTTTTTTCCACACACACACACACACACACACACACACACCTCCTTCCATTGACGTGTGGATGTGTGTGCGTAGGCTATATGCTTACGTACGTGCCTGTGTCCCAAACCGGACCGATTTTGTAACCTGATATCACGATGGTGGACACATGAACCCGAGTCTCCTTTGCATTCCATTTTAGCGGACATCAAGATTGCAAAAGAATTGAGAGAGAGAGAGAGAGAGAGAGAGAGAGAGAGAGAGAGAGAGAGAGAGAGAGAGGAGGGGTTACATTGCAAACCCCTTCCCTTTTTATTGCAACCATAGCTGGTGCAACGACCAGGCCTCGACAGTTGCACTGGCTTTCGAATCTGACGTCATTAATGTGACTACTACACGACACTTGCTAATTGTTGTATTCATCTGAATGTAACAAATTATACCTTCTTCACTAGTTGAAATTCTCTCTCTCTCTCTCTCTCCATACACACACGCACACACACACACACACACTTGCTATACAGGTATTAAAAAAATCATGAACATTTCAGTTCCATTGGCAAACATTTTAAGAGATTAAGAAATTCAAAAACTGAATTCCTTTCGCAATTGCCCCTTATTATTTACAGCATGAAAGAACATAAGCATATTCTGAAATTCAAAATTTAATGAAAAAAAAAGGGGGTAGTTTCGTCAGCAAATGCCACTTTGTTATATGATAAACAATTACTTTGTTGCTATTCGGAGAACCGACAATACCAAGCACAAGAAAAAAAAGAGGAATGAAATAGTGTAATTCAAACAATAGAAGGTCGTGACAGATGGAATAACAAAAGAGACAGGCAGCTGAAACAGTCTGCCAAGGGGGGTGGGGGGTGAGAAAAGGCATCGCAGAAATGAACAATACTCGGTTCATTTTACGCTACAAATGACTGGGCTTCACGTGATGCAACGGTGACAGTGCCCTTATAAACCCCGCCGTCGCGTCGTTGGATTCTTTTTTTTTTTTTTTTCCTTTTATTCTTTATCAGGTTTCGCCCCGAGCTGCGACGACCCGAGGCTCAGGGAGGAAAAGTTCTCCATCCATTACTCGACGTTTCATTGTTGGTATTGTGTTATTCTATTTCCCCGACACACAACGATAATCACGCTCGCCGGCAGTCAGTCCGATCGGCCGGGCAAACGGCTTGCAAAACCGTGATATTTGAAAATATCACTTGTCGCTTCGAGCCTTGACCTTAATGGAGTCGGCGGAAAGGAGGGACCACTCGTTTTCTTGACATTCACTCCCAAGTACGGGAACTGTTTGACATTAAATCCTCAGGGAAAAATTGTCTCCTTGTATCGCAATACGCTTTTGAGCAACGGCAACGAGTGATGGTTTTCAATAAGCAAATGCAATTCCTTTTTTTATTTTACTGCATGACCTTAAGCTTTTGTCTTTTATTTTTTTTTGTTTTTGTTTTTTTTTGTTTTACCTGGAAGGGCAAAGAAGCAACGAAACGATAAAAAAAGGCCTTTTCGTGGGATTCCTGTTTAGCAAGGTCTTGACTTCGAAGAAGCCTTGTCTCATGCAGAGCTTACCAAGGTGAGGTAGACGGGTTTTGGTGGGGAAGGTTGATTCTTACACATCAGGCAGAACCTTGCCCTCTTCGTCTTTCTCAGCATACGCAATGGTTTTATTTCAAAGATGTTTTTATATACTAGTATTGATATTATAGGCATACTTAGTCTGCACTAGTATTGATAATATAGGCATACTTATATACACCTTTGTAAATTTGTTCAGTATTATAACATGACTGATGCTAGTAGGTTCCAACTTCTGGATCTCATACTAAATATGATGTATAGGCTATTATTACTTTTATGTGTACACTCTGTGTTGCTGTTACTTGATGATACGAAAAGGCTTGATACCAGGAACCTCGAGAAGCCAGAAGATAACATTTCGTACGATACTCGTTTCCGGGCCTCTTTTGTTCACCGCCGAAATAATGTTTCTGGCAGTCACCTACGCGTCTGGGTCTGGAACCTGGAAAGTCTTTTGCCCCATTTCCACCAAGGTCATTCCTGTCCGACTGTGACCTGATAAAAGATGCAATATCTACGCTCTCTCTCTCTCTCTCTCTCTCTCTCTCTCTCTCTCTCTCTCTCTCTCTCTCTCTCTCTCTCTCTCTCTCTCTCTCTCTCAGCGAGCAGAAGGAAACGTATAATTATGCTGGATTGACTTGACTGATCTATTCAAGTGTTTCCAAGGCTTCATTTTATTGTTGTGTTGAAACTTATCAGCCACGAAACCTCGTCTGTTCTTCGGTCACCTGCCCATGCATTTGACAAAAGCACAAGAGATATTCTTTGAATATCGTTGCTTAAGAATGCAAGCAGACAAAGGAAGGGAACATAAAAGACACAGCGCTTACGTTTCAGCTGCATTGTTCTCCATACAGAGTCGTCACGGAGAAAACACAGGATAATAGGAGACAGATGCGAAAGGTTTTACTTTTTTTTAGGATAATATTACGGTACTTCGGACGCGATTAAGTTATTACGGCTGACAATTGCACGGGAACTAGTAAACAAGTTGCCGATTCCAGAAAACAAACAAATTTCCTCGCAACTAACAGCACATTAATGGCCTGCACAAGTACTTCAGAAAGATTCTAAATAAGCATTAGTTTCACTGGCGTGAATCTTGAAGCAAAAACGTCACAGCTGAACATCGGCCTCGTTCCCAAAAGCGTTCCCCGAAAAACTCTCAAGACCAGGATGTGCCGTCACTGACATGCTAAGTAGATGTTGCGCTTCAATTTACACAGATGATGGTACTTCTTCAGAAGTAACGATGTTCTCACCACAAGAACCCACGAATGGTGACGTCATGAAGCCCACGCTGATGATGTCACTCTCATAGGGTTGCCTAAAAGTCGCGCAGTCATGACGTCAATAAAAATCCGTTTCGCAGATGCCCGGCCGCGGATGACTGTGACGTCACTACTCGATGACGTCACGTACTCTGCCAAGCGAGGTGCGTATAATCATCTTGGGGAACATCTCTTGGGAGAAAAAAAAAACTTTCCCACACCAACATCCGTCGCTGCTGGCAAAGGCATTCTCTCGATCCTGTAACAGAATGATGTCGTGTTCCTTCTCCTCCAGGAACCACCAGATGGTTTCTTAATAGTTCGAAAGAGGAGGAGGAGGAGGAGGAAGGAGGCTCCCGACTGTTTGTTCTAATCTTGACAATAGGCGCCTAGGCGTCTTGTCAAATTTCCTGCCCTGACATACTAGTAATTTAAATTTGGTACATTCTCTCTCTCTCTCTCTCTCTCTCTCTCTCTCTCTCTCTCTCTCTCTCTCTCTCTCTCTCTCTCTCTCTCTCTCTACGTCTCGAAACATCCGTGAAGTTTAGGAGAGAGTTTAATCATCAACACTCGCACTAGGAGACTAATAAGAAAAGAAGAGAAACTTGTAATTTAAACGCAAGAAAATCTTTGGTAAATTCTTCCAAGAATTAATGTTGTGTGGCTGTGCTCGTAACTGTGAGAGTTTCCGGTCAGGCCTGCACGCTTCCGCCCTGACTGCAGACAGCCAGAAGCCACACGACCCTGCCGTGTCATAACTGTTGAAACGAAAAGAAAATCAATGTGGCATGTTTCAGCGCCAGCAACAATGCCTTTCCCATTGACACAAAAGCCAAACAGTAAAACAATCCAACTTCCTCCTGCTGGCATGCAAGAACTGTTCGACTTCGTATTTCCTGGCAGTTACTAATCAACTGTAGAAAAAGAGTATATCTCAGTTTAACCAGACCACTGAGCTGATTAACAGCTCTCCTAGGGCTGGCCCAAAGGATTAGATTTATTTTACGTGGCTAAGAACCAACTGGTTACCTAGCAACGGGACCTACGGCTTCTTGTGGAATCCGAACCACATTATGACGAGAAACGAATTTCTATCACCAGAAATAAATTCCTCTAATTCTTCATTGGCCGGTCGCAGAGTCGAACGCTGGGCCAACAGCGTGCTAGCCGAGAGCTCTACCCACCCCTCCAATGAAGAACTGTAGAAAGCATCCAGCAATTCAACGATGCAGGACGAATGGTAAAACAACATAGCCTAGGGTGCTGAATCATGTAGGTATTAAGAGCATATATTGTAAAAGAGGTCGCAGAATGGGTGAAGTAAAAGGCCGCATGGCAGAAATGCCAAGGAAAACGACAGGGTTTGCGTCCAAGTCACTTGGGAAGTCGGATACGTGTGCGATAATTTTTTTTTTTTTTTTTTTTTTGCAAAAAACACTTAGATCAAATCAAAAGGAAAACTTATAACGGGGCGTGTGCGAGAAGAAAGAGGCAGGTGCGGTGAAAGGCATGAAAGGTTGGAAAAAGATTAGCATGCGTTGCGATGGTTAGGGAATGTTAGACAATGTGGGACGAGCCACTAGTCTGACTTTTCTTTCTAGATTACTCTCATCCCTTAATAATCCTGGCATAAGGCTCAAAACCACCTCTTCCCTTCTTCCTGTTAGGCAACAGTTTTTCGAAATGCTTCTTATCTATTCCGAGGAACTTGAAACTTTCCCTTTCCTCACCAGGAGACAAAGAAAAAACACTGTGACAGCCACATGTTCACCGTAAGCCTGGTGTTCTTCCACGGTTTCATCAGTCAGCATCCACGTGTGAATACGATTTCTCCAAACTGAAGTGGAGTTAATTGAGCCCCTTCACTTCCGACACGCATTTCAGTGAAACCCGGCTCGCTTTGATGGCAGCGACCTTCGAGCCTCTCCGGGCAATATAATACTCATCACATAAGTGTTTACGAGCCTGATGTTGTCCCGATGTGTTATTCACATGTGACACTTCTCTCCTCTCCTTCAGCAGCAATAATTTAAAAAGGGTAAATAACCCAAGGACGTCAAAAGGGTGTGTGTGTTGACGACCTAGAGGGCCATGAGGACTGCAGGAGTGGGATATCCTGGACTGGATTGGTGGGAATACGCAAGGTTAGCCCCCATGATTATCAACAAAAACAACTAGACAAGGTCGGCCAACAGGGTTGGGCATTACACCGTCAGCATTTTTTTATTATTATGTTTCCTCACGTAACAACAATGGACGGCTTTTTTTTTTTCTTTTGCAGTCTTGTATCTTTCCTTAATGTACACGGTTGCCTTGAAGTATGCAGACTTCGCAAAGGGGAAAAATAGGGAGAGGGAATGAAAAAGGCTATCGCTCTATCTCTGGCAATATCATTACTCTTCTTTTTTGAGAGGTACACACACACTGTCTCGCCTTGGGTCTCTTTGTGCTGTTTTTTTTTTTTTTTTGCATCAAAAATCTCTTCAGTAATGATATATCTACAAATTTTATATTAAAATATACAGCATAGGAAGAGAGCAATTTAGTGTTGTGGAGAAGGTGCTATTTTAGCAACTTTCTCTTGACAAAGCAATGATAGCGATAGCGATGAAACACTGTAGTCTCCCCCACTCCAGTCTCTCTCTCTCTCTCTCTCTCTCTCTCTCTCTCTCTCTCTCTCTCTCTCTCTCTCTGCAGTGGCATGTCATTGTTGAGACATTATGTCCTCTCTCTCTCTCTCTCTCTCTCTCTCTCTCTCTCTCTCTCTCTCTCTCTCTCTCTCTCTCTCTCTCTCTCTCTCTCTAGCCATCAGTGTCGCAAGTCAACCCGAAGCCATTGTAGAGCGCAAGACAATTTATGATACCCTTGATAACACTGCGCGACGTCCTCTTCTGATGCCTCTTTATGGCGCTTATTTGCAATAGGTTCCAGCAATGCCTGTCTCCTTTAAGGTCACGTAGAATATCAAGATGTTCCGCCTTCAGTTCTTAAGGGAAGGAAAACGCTAAGGTCACTCAGCCACCTTTCGACGGTTAAGGGAATAACTACAGAAACAAAATCCCCTTTGTGTGTGTGTGTGTGTGTGTGTGTGTGTGTGTGTGTGTGTGTGTGTGTGTGTGTGTGTGTGTGTGTGTGTGGTACAGATGTATGTTGAAATAAATAAACGGAAAAGACAGACTCCAGTCATCATTTACTGTAGAATGAGCAGAAAACATTCCATATAGCCTAGGCTACATGGAACTAGGACATTACCCTTCGTTGTTGGAAAAGAAAACTTATGCAAAAAAGGACTTTGGTCCTTCAGGACGCTTACTGCAGCATCTTGTGGAAGACATTCATCTCGCTGATTAATCATGTTATTGAGGCCACCACTCACTGCAGCAAGACAATCTTCAGAAACAATTCATAAAGGTAAATAAACCTCTCTCCATAACGTACTTTTCGCAACTCGACGTGAACCCTCTGTAAGCACACTAACCACGCTTGTGTGTGTGTGTGTGTGTGTGTGTGTGTGTGTGTGTGTGTGTGTGTGTGTGTGTGTGTGTGTGTGAGAGAGAGAGAGAGAGAGAGAGAGAGAGAGAGAGAGAGAGAGAGAGAGAGAGAGAGAGAGAGACTTAAGGCCGACTCAACCAGCCGGTTACTTTAGTAGGAGAGGCCATTAATAATACTCGACGTCACCACGCGGTGGTTTTCCGCCTGAAAGACGGATGAGACTCGTGGTGTTTGTTCCCTTAAAGGAAAACGGAATAACCAAATGAAGAATGTAACAGAATACAAGAGGAACATCACTCCCATACACTATCAAAAGAGGAAGAAGCACAAAAAGAGATTCGAATAGTCAGTAACACATTCACTGTGTCTGCATATCATTTGCATTAAGACACCAATTTAACAATACTGTAATCACATTCTAACCGAAAGCCCAGAGCAGAATAAATTCACCTCCTTCTTCTTCTTCTTCTTCTTCTTCTTATTCATCCTCCATTGTTAAATCGGTGAAGGATGTATTTAGAGGACTCCACGCCAAAAGTACCATTCAACAGGACGTGCACTAACCGCGACATCAAACAACGGACATGCAGAATGAAGCACGCAGCAAAGAGGAAGAGAGATGAAAGACTTTGGGGGAATGGATGGGAAGGAAGGAGAGGGGAGAAGGTGGGAGATGAGAAATGATTGTCAATAACTGTTTACGGGTACACAAAAGTCCCCCGGAGATGGCACTGATACGTAAAGAAACAACTCCCCAACCCCTTTGCAGTCAATAACAGATCGCAATAACAGTGAAGCCTCTGTGAGAGAGAGAGAGAGAGAGAGAGAGAGAGAGAGAGAGAGAGAGAGAGAGAGAGAGAGAGAGAGAGAGAGATTTAAATTTTTTTTGTAGTATAACATCAACGTAATTTCTGAACCTCATTTTCACCTACTATTAGCATAAATATGGATAATGCAATAACTTTAATTCGTTTCCGTGACGTAAAAGCGTGGTACCACATGCATGCACTCACTCACCTGTGGATGTACATGAATATGCGTGTGTACACGAGTGCTTATATATAGACTCTTGCAGTGCATACATGACACACAGATGTTCGTCTTCTGTAGTATAACAGAGAAACAGCCCAAAACGTTCCTTCAGGCAGATGACAGGACTTTACAACGGTCCTTATCAAGGGAGTTCTCTCTTAAATCCAGCAATAAGCCTAAGGTAATTAGCTTTACTGAATGGTTTGTCTCCCTCACCTGCAATCCCCCTTTGTTTTTCAGCAAAGACAGTGACTAATCTGCGAGACACCCGCTTGTCCATTGTAGACTAAGTGTGTGGACAGCGAATGCTGTCACTGATAAACGCGGCCTAGCATAATAAGAGAGAGAGAGAGAGAGAGAGAGAGAGAGAGAGAGAGAGAGAAAACCAACAGCTCTTCCACGCGAATGATAAAAAGTGCCACTTCCGCAGACTTAATCATGAAGATCAAATCTCCCTCTCCATTAGCCCAGTCCTCCCTCCCATCAGGTGCTTAACCTCCGTCCAGCAAGTGGTACCGAAGGTTTAGCCTCATTAACCTTAGCCTCCAACTAACCAGCTCCAAAACCTCGCTCTCTCTCTCTCTCTCTCTCTCTCTCTCTCTCTCTCTCTCTCTCTCTCCCCCGCCTTGCTATCAATAAAACTCAACCCTCGTCCCTTAGTTATCCCCCAATGGGCGGTCGCAACATGCTACCAATGATAATGTGGCTGTCACACACAAACACCACCCACACATGCACGTCAATTAATGGCACCTCATCCACGGAGAGAGATAAAGGCTCGTTACTATTCAGGCGTGGAATTTAAACGACCTGCGGCAAAAGCACATAGTTATTTATTTATATTTTGGTGGGAAATACCTTGGAAGCGATCTATCAAAAATGTTTACGAAGCGATTACGTCAAGTTATACTTGATATTGAGACATATCAAACGCCGTGCCAAGTTTATCTGCATGGTAATAATTAGGACTAATTACCGTATTTGGAGCGCTCGCGGGCTCCTTAATCGGGAGGGCGCGTGTGAAGAAAAAACTGCTGAGTTGGATTTGGGTTGATCGGGGTCGAGTCGTGGCTGCGCCCAAGAAGGAGGACGTGACCCCTTACTGCCAACCTCCGCCCATGACCTCGCACGCCCACCAAACCCATAATAATGTCTTTCAAATTTCTCTCGGGGTGTGAGTGTTATAAGAGAAAGGCCGACTTACGGGAAGCGAAAGAATACCACTCACATTACAAAGTGCGGAGGCAAAGCAACTACGAATTACATTGACATAAATGAAGGGAGAAGGACGCACGCTGCTCACTTCCTCTCCTCCACACGGAACTCCTTCCTGCTAGAAATGGAGGAGTACCGGGGATTAGAAGACCTTAAGTGAGAGGCATTTGCCGAGGTAATATTACGGAATAATCTCCTGAATATATAAGGATACCTAGTTTAGTTGTAACGACGCTTACAGGCGGCTCTCTCTCTCTCTCTCTCTCTCTCTCTCTCTCTCTCTCTCTCTCTCTCTCTCTCTCTCAAAAAAGGTAATGAGATGCAAAATGAAAACCATCCACACTGGAAACAAAGATTAGCAATAAAAAGGGGCGAGTGAAAGGAACTCTTTTAACCAAAAGGCTTAACCTCATCTTGATATCCGGGGGGAGACGCTGAAGGGTGACGCATGCGCCCTAGGAGGTTAGAAGCGGTTTGGGTGAAAAAGAAAAACCAACAATACGAAGCATTAAAAAAAAGTTTTACTTCGTTACCGCAAAGACTAAGAACCATTTCTCCGCGAAGCACAGCGAAAGAAAAGGTATAAAGAAGACTTCCAAAAGTCGTCGTCCATTTCGTCTGTTCTTCGAACTCACTCACTCACTCACACCAGGCAACTCAGCACCTCGTGCCCTCTCGTCTCCTGCTGCTGCTCCTCCTCCAACACGTCGCGGCTAATGTTTTTACCATGTCTCGCTACCTGAGCGTGTCCGGGCCCGGACCTCATCATTCCCGAGGGGTTTCCTGACGACAATTATCCTCTCTTTGACGTAATCACCGCTCCCAGCCTTGTTATTACTCTAAGGCTGTTTAGTTGTGTGATAAACATCTCCGCCGCTTCTCCCGCTCTGACCCGGACAGAACAACGGTGGCTGGGCGTCCGCAAGAATTTGGAATAACTTTTCAAAAAGGAAAACTGAAATACCTCTCCCTGGAATGCTAACAGTAACCGAATGCGTTAGCTATACCCGCAAGTACTCTTGAGGTGTGATATTGGCATATTTTACTCATCACATTAATCAACACATATTTTGTTAAGAAACCCTTTCCCAATCAGCAAATATATCCCGAGTCCATCAGCATCATTTGGCCTGCTTAACTTCACAGCTGCTGGTCACCTACAAGACTTATGGCCGAACTGGACATTACGTATGATAATGTATTCATAAAACTCAACCCCAATAAACGGACCCAGGGCGTGGGAACACACGCACGCAGAAGGGGAAAAAGTTGCTGCTGAGGAGGGGTGAGACGAGAGGGGAGGGGAGGGAGAGGGCCCGCGAGAAACAGAGGAACTGTAGGGGGAGGAGGGTCAGGGAAGTAAGCGCCAGAGTAAGAAACCACCCTTGGGAGGAAAGAGCTGAGCTCTAAGGGAAGTGTGTGTGTGTGTGTGTGTGTGTGTGTGTGTGTGTGTGTGTGTGTGTGGGGTAGATGGGGGTAGTAGGGGGGTGTAAGGCCACCCTTGGGAGGAAATAAGGGTGGGAAGGTCACAAAAAGGAGGGAGGAATAAATGGAATGACTGCTCAGCAGGGGGTGTGTGGGAGTTTTTTTCCCTGTGATTCATAAATAGAGATAGAGGGGTCTCAAGAGTCACATGGTTCGGTGTCACCTTCTTGTAATGCGGAGGAACACAAACACAGAGAGAGAGAGAGAGAGAGAGAGAGAGAGAGAGAGAGAGAGAGAGAGAGCCGGGGGTAACGGCACTAAGAAAGGCTATCGGCGACTTCGGTATGCGCTGTAAATTTCCAATAACGGAGCTCACGAGGAACAGTTTTGCTCCGCACAGTTAAACGTCCAAAACATTTATACCGAGTTTTAATCAATAACGCTTGAGCGAGCTTCCCCCACGCGAAGTTTGTTGGACGAAACGGAAGAGAAAGGATTAACTTGGAAAACAAGTATTTTATACCGTAAGAGTATAATATTATAGTGCCAATTACACTCTGTGAAATACATCCGAGTATTCAAACATCCTTCCTACGTTTTTCAACGTATATATGTCTGTCTGTGTGTGTGTGTGTTTGAGTGTTAACATTATTCAGATATCTCACAGCCGGCTGAACTTGAAAGTAATTGAACATATTCCGTAAAAATAAAAAAGAGAAAATGTTATTCCCGACGCGCATAAATTTCTCGAAAGCCCCAACCCAAGCTAGACTGCTCTCTCTCTCTCTCTCTCTCTCTCTCTCTCTCTCTCTCTCTCTCTCTCTCTCTCTCTCTCTCTCTCTCCTTGATGTTTATATGCATGAGTTCCCTCTCGATAGGTTGACTAGCGGGAACACAAAGTTTCTCTTTTGCAATGTTCTTTGGTTCTATTTATGGTGCTGCTGCTTCTTTTTTGTGTCTGTGTGCGAGTTGATTTCTGGAGCACTGTCATTGATATTATGTTAACGACATCGTTACTCAACACCTTTCAAATTTAAGAAATGGGATTGTTGACTGGATAGTCCAAAATTCAGATCTATAATAGAAGATGTAGATGAACCGCATAAACCGTTTCGGTGAGAGAGAGAGAGAGAGAGAGAGAAGGAATGAATTCGGTCCCTTCCTTTTTCTCTCCTATATATATTTTTTGTCTCATGCTTCTTGTCACCCGAGAGCGAGGGATGCGAGGGAAAGACGCTGTTTCCTTTAACAAAGATGATGGATCTGTTCGGATGGCGGACAGATCACATCAATGACGGACTGAATCTAACGGAATTGAGTTCCATCAGTCAGCAATGTAACGGAGAAAGAACTTCGGTTTACGTTCACCGCGCATCAATCAGTGAACAAACAGCACTGAATGGCAAAAGTTTGATGGTATTAGGTCTCTCTCTCTCTCTCTCTCTCTCTCTCTCTCTCTCTCTCTCTCTCTCTCTCTCTCTCTATATATATATATATATATATATATATATATATATATATATATATATATATATATATATATATATCTCTTTCAGATAAAATCTCATCACGGACCACAAGAGATCTCTCCTCCAATTCTTTGTTTTCCTTGGTAACAAGCTACCTTCTATCAGCTGTGGAAAAAATCGGAGAGTTCTTTTCAAAATTATAAATACGCCTTCTGAAAGATTCGTCAGCTAAACTAACTGTTCTTGAACCTTATACAAGCGACGAGCGAAACAAAACTGAACTCGATGCAAAAACAAAGTATTTATTCGACTGATGTATACCGTACTGTTTGCTCTGCTCAGCAAATTGACAAGAGAACAGCTGGTGTTGACGGAACACAGCTGATTGGCTGCTCCCACACATGCATGCCTACGAATTATTTGGAAAATTAATACAATAAAATCCTCTTGAGAAGCCCTACATTCTGTAAGAGGATTACAAGTAAAAAAGTAAAATGTGTGTGTATGTGTGTGTGTATATGATTGTGTGTGTGTGTGTATGTATATATATATATATATATATATATATATATATATATATATATATATATATATATATACATATACATACATATACATATATATATATATATATATATATATACATATAATTTATACACACACTTACTTACAATCACACACACAAAATCGACGCCTAATAATCCAAAATTAACATCCGTATCGCGCACCAATCCCATTGTAATCCAACTAAATATTCTTTGATCGGACTGAACGGTTGTCAATAATCTAACGTACAGTGACACTTGGGTAAGGTGGACGGTAAGGAGGACAAGTGAGAAGCCAGGTACTGCACCTGGTCAGATAACAGGTTATTGCTAAACAAAAGACTAACGTCACTATTGAAAGTGTTACCTAGGGCACAATTTCTCTCTCTCTCTCTCTCTCTCTCTCTCTCTCTCTCTCTCTCTCTCTCTCTCTCTCTCTCTCTCAATTCTCTCCTAGGGAGGCTGTTTACAGAAAAAAAAGTAAACCTATACATAAAACAAAAATGATGAGATACCATCAGAGCGTAAAAATAAAACGAACATGAATAGAATACATCGATCACTGGAGCCCAAAGCTTTGAACTCGCGATCTAAAAATAACGGACGTAGAAGCAAACGTAACTCAAATAACGCCCTTTTTCTTCTTTGTTTTCTGTTAGGAAAAACAATGTCTCGTTTCTTTAAAACGCCCGAAAACATATTCAGTGATATACACGCAACGATGGCACTCCAGCGCATGTATTTTCTCAAACAAAAACAAAACAAATTCTTGAATAGAGAACACTGTCTTTCCCCGAGTCTCCCACATACACGACAATCGCGCAGGAGGAAGGGGTAGATACCTCCCCCCTCCCCCAACCATTCCCCATCCTTCACGTAACGTAGAATTCCCCACCCTGCTCCCTCTCCCTTCTCGCTTACAAATGAGTGTGTAGTGGGAAGAAGAGGGGTAAGAGGAGGGGAGTGGGGGAATCAAAGAGAGACAGACAGAGAGAGTGGGGGAGAGAAGGAGGTGTGTGACTCAATGGAGCAAGGGCTTATGTGCTCAGGGAGGGTCACAACTACAGCTGAATTCATGATTCACACGCTAACGATGCCGCTATACGGGGCGGTGGGTGGGAGGGAGAGGCTAGGAGGAAGAGCAAAATTAAAAAGTTTTGTCTTTACTTAAATGAAATAGACGATTCACACTCGGCAAAACACCACCACCTTGTCGAAATCAGCAAAGAAACAAAACTGCAAGATGGGAAGAGAGAATGAATGAAAAATATATTTCTATACATATTCAAAGCACGTGTCAAAACACTTGCGTGGGAAGTATTTATGAAACCAATAGAAAGTGTTAATAAGGATAGTAAGATTTTTAAGATCATATATCATTTTAGCTTTCAGTTACAATTTGTAAGCTTAAAGCAGAGAGAGAGAGAGAGAGAGAGAGAGAGAGAGAGAGAGAATTAGGATTTTTAGGATCTTATATCATTTTAGCTTTCAGTTACAATTTGTAAGCATAAAGGAGAGAGAGAGAGAGAGAGAGAGAGAGAGAGAGAGAGAGAGAGAGAGAGAGAGAGAGAGAGAGAGAGAGAGAGAGAGAGAGAGAGTGATTATAAGGGTGTGTTAGAAACAACTGTGTTATCGGCTGGTATGCATACACAATGTTTTACTAAATATATATACAATTATGTTTAAGTATAATATTAATAATTCCCTCATGCAAATTTATATGTACACTAATACAGAAATTTCAAGAAATTATATATTGTGAGCATAAAAATAAAAATATTGAGCAAATAAGAACACGTCCCTCGTAATTGCGAGTGGCCTAACTTTGAGGTAATGATTTAAGAGGAATCTGACGCATAACTTGGAAGAATGCCAAATTCAACGGACTCCGTCTCATCTGACTTCGTTATTCACCACTTCGACAAAATCAAGTCGTATAGCGTAACATGATTTTCTTTCTGAAAAGATCAACTTCGCTTTCTCTTTTGAATAAACAAGTAGATAAATATGAAGATAAATCCAACCGGTATATAAGTGGAAAAAAAAAAAAATGACGAGAAGCGAGTCTTACGAAAATCATCCCTGACAGGTGGTGGAAGGCGAACTTTACTTCTGGGCCATTATTCGGAGAAATTGGAGTGGTTTTAATTTTGCGATTCCTTCTAATCGTGCCAGTGCAACTTCCTGCAACTCAGATTCATGACGGAAATCCGGCTTACAAACGGCTGTTACTGAACTTTAAAAGTGGACATTAAACAAGTCACCTACTTCTCAAGTTAGAACTGAGAGTAAAAATTAAGGTCGCGAGTCAATAAGAAAAAAAAGGAAAAAAAAAAACAAGGTCACTGTGTGTAAGTAAAGATCACATGACCCGGGAATTTAAAGACTTGTTTACATCTCAAGTTGACGACTGACCACAAAGTCTGACACAAAATGTCAAAACATATTTTATCTTATATTCTTTCTCGTCTTGCAAGTTTTTTCTTCCTTACAAAAGAGGCGCAAAATAGCATGTGATATTTCGAAATTGTTCCGAGTTTTATTATTTTATTATTATTATTATTATTATTATTATTATTATTATTATTATTATTATTATTAACACTTGCTATGAGAAAAATACTCTAAATAATTTCTTACTTGTTCTTTTTTCAAGGAATTTAAAATATTTCTTCAAGTGGTAAATTTTGAAACTGAAGTCTTCATAAGAATGTCACTGTTCACATTGCTTTTATTAATTTTATCTTACGAGAGTTCTTGTTTTTTTTCGTGAAACATTACATTACATTACGAACGGTAAGTAAATTAGGCGTAATAATTAATTTTTTCTCAAGATGTCCAACGCAATTCTATTTTTCGTATCTTAGACATTTATACTAATTTTACACGTATATTCAAATTTTAAACGTATAATCTAATTTTCTTTTATAACTGAAATGTAACCTCGAAATTTCACCACCACAACTTTTTTGAGACGATATGGAAAAGTAATGAAACGTGGCGCTCACTCTCCCTAGAATTTTTTTGTCGGGACTTCTTACCTGCTACAAAATCATCCGTGAGATCAACTGGGGTGCAGAATCCAGAGTCCACAAGTCCTCTTGTTCTGTCAGCCGCCCATTCTCCGCCCGCGGTATCTGCACCCACGGAGCATCCGGAATCTCTGGAGAGGCCCACGGTGTACAGGAGGGACGAAGTTGAGGTTGTGACGGCCTGTTGCTGTTGCTGTTGTTGCATGGGCATCAGAGATCTTGGGGTGAGGGGATGCGCTCTCGCCAAATCCAGGGACGTGGTCAGAGAGGCGCCCATGCCAATGTGCTGATGTGCCATAGGAGGCGCAGGCGTTGCAGCCAAGGCACCCATAGAGGTAGATAGTGCCCTTGGGCGGGGATGGGCGTGAACGGCTCCACCCGTCACCCTTGCAGGTCGACTGTTGCCCAAATAATCTGGGAGATTGACACTACTAGCCACAGACAGGCCTCGCCTTGTCCTGGCTGCCCTTAACTTGGGCGATCCGCCCGCAGTGCCTCTGGTGGGCGTGCGGGCGAGAAGGGAAGGTGGAAGGCCGGGTGCCACAAATTCCGCCTGTAAAGGAGCCATAGCACCAGCCCTTGGATTACAGCAAGGGCCAAGACAGCGCCCACCATTACCCCAGATCATCTGTGACTGTTGCTGACTCTGAGATTGCTGTTGCTGCTGCTGTTGCTGCTGCTGCTGCTGTAGCTGTTGTGGTTGCGGCTGTTGTGGCTGCTGCGGTGGAAGTAAAACAGACGCACTTCTTGCAGTACTAATCCCCATAATACTAACATCACGAGCACTCGGTAAAACACTTGCCGAGTTCTGACTTTGAACACTCTTTAGGCTCTGAACACTTCTGGCACTCTGATTTTGAACATTTTGTACGATTGTTGT
>NC_089784.1:13728003-13745503 GCF_040412425.1 Macrobrachium rosenbergii | reverse complement strand
TTGATGTTACAACCTTGCTTTATTAACTTTTGCAAGATGTCAGATATTCTTCTTTCTCATGTTGTATCTTGTATCTTATATATATTTGAAACATACGTACCGGGGTCTTTCAGGCAGGGCAGCCGATCGAGACCACAGGTCTACCCCAAAGCCAAATCAGTCCTTCAAAAGAAGGCACACATACAAAAATGGGAATAAAAAAGCACGTTAAAAAGAAAAAGAAGAAGAAATATATATATATATATATATATATATATATATATATATATATATATATATATATATATATATGTGTGTGTGTGTGTGTGTGTGTATGTAGAATGCATTTTACACATACTTAATATTTACAGTAACGTGTATTTATATACATGCAGTTATATGTGTACTTGTTAATTTTAGTGGGAAGAGGATTACTGTATTTGTTAATGAAACCCATTTAATACAACAGAAGGGTACTCTCAGGTTGATAATCAAAAGAGTTATTCATCATCTCTCAATACAATATTCGTCTTTAGCTCTATAATATTCGATTCTTTCTTCGTTTGTTTTACTTATGTAGATCATATTCCTTAGCTCTTCTCTGCATTCATCACAATTACCTAATTCTTAGTGTTCACGTTTCTTTTTATTGTACTTCATGTGCAAGTTCTTGGAATTTCAGTTTTTTCCGTAAGAGTGTTTGATTATTATTATTATTATTATTATTATTATTATTATTATTATTATTATTATTATTATTATTATTATTATTTTCCTCCATCAACGGGTTTCGACAACAAGTTATCCGTTGCGTTTTATTTATTCATGACTTGAATGATCTAGGAGTTTTTATACTTGCAAATCTGCTTATAAATGCTAAGAGTATACACCCACCTCACTCCACCCTTCACCATTGATGTTGATTTCCTGTTGTCAGTGAGCCAGGGAATGAAGACACCTTGGCATGGATGGGGGGTACCGTCAGTCACGGTAATGGTGGTTGAAGTTTATCTTTAGAAGAGTTTCGAAAAAAGAAAAAATAAGCTTTTTACGTAATGGCGTAAATAAACTCTTTAATGGCATCTTCAGCTTTTGATCCCGACGGCTTGGGGACGATAAATATGGCGAAGAGTACTTTCAAAATTCTTTATGATTTTGACGTTGGAGGGACATATTCATATTCATATTTGCCTATATTGCAGAGCTTGACAGACATCGACTTTTTGAGATCGTTATTATCTTTTGATCTTGGAGGCATTGGTGTTATAAAGTTGTTGAAAAGTATCCTAATATTCAAAGTATTTCAGCATTCCATCGTTCGAATGTGATGACTGTGTTCGAGTAATGAATGGTTTTCTTTGTCAACAATGTCAAGTTTGAAATTATCAACTCCTGATGACATTTTCATCTCGTGAGCGAAAAGTGCTCGAGGATTTCCGGACTTTCTTAGTGATTAGCCTATTACGTTCGAGTGATAAATGAGTACTTTGGTACATGCTACAGTACAGTACAATGATTGATGCATGACGAGGCGCGAAAGCGAGATTTCTTGAGGAAACCAGGCCAGAGAATTCGACTTAATCCTGTTGGTTAAGACGAAGATTTATTTATGCGTTCCTTCAGGGACCGACATTTTTTTTTTATTTTAATAAAATGTGAATCTTTTATTAAAAACAAAAAAATTAGTGGTGACCTTTTTTTTTATGCTATAAAAGTTTCATCGGAACAGACTGAATTTCATGCATAGAGGAGGAAACGTTTCCTGTCAAGGTGCACATGTTCTCTCTCTCTCTCTCTCTCTCTCTCTCTCTCTCTCTCTCTCTCTCTCTCTCATCTCTCATACATAAAAAAAAGATGTTATGCTCTCTCTCTCTCTCTCTCTCTCTCTCTCTCTCTCTCTCTCATGCATATGCAAAAAAAAGATGTTATGCTCTCTCTCTCTCTCTCTCTCTCTCTCTCTCTCTCTCTCTCTCTCTCTCTCTCTCTCTCTCTCTCTCTCCACGTTTGGGTCTACGCAAAAGTCGTTTTAGTGTATACTCTTTCTCTGTCGTGCTATAGAGCAGTCGTGCGTGCATCCATTTGCACCGCACGGGGGTTGGGGGGTGGGGGGAGGAGGTTGCCGTACGAGACAGAAAGTGTTATAGCGGTGCATGAGGTAACAGACGGATGCGAGCTATGTCAAAAATTGTCTCTGGTTCCCAACAGCCAATTTCCCTTTTCCAGTAGTTGGTCGTTTTCACGGCGGATTCGTTATATAACCTTCTATTTCACGTCCCTTTGGCTCCGCTCCCATTTTTCTTTTTGCTATCTTCTCTTTTTCCACCGTCTTTTTTTTTTTTATCTGTCGTCGACCTTTTCCTTTCCATTCTTTTGTTTTCTGCTATTCCCTTTTTCTTTATCCTCCATTTAAAATCGACGAACCCCTCACTCCATACCGCTTTTCTTTATTCTATTGTCTATTGTTCTATTCTAGGTCAGCTCCTGACTGGAAAATACCTGCAGAGATTTTAAGGTCTGCTAGCAAGGGCTTCCTCTTTTTTTTTTTTTTCCTTCTTTTTTCCCAGCGGCTGAGGGAGGGAGAACCTTGTCCACATCACAGTTTGAATTGATCTGAGCAACAATTTGGCCGAGAGACACAACATCCACAGAGAGAGAGAGAGAGAGAGAGAGAGAGAGAGAGAGAGATTTAACGTGTCTGTGTGTTTTTGAGAAATGAGAGAGAAAGTAAAATGGGGAGAATCTGATTCCTCGGGCCTGTACATTAGACTCTCCTCTTATTTTTGTGCTCTCAATTACGTCAGCCGTTTTGTTCTGTACTTGCTGTTGTCACACGTCTGTCGGTGTATGTTAGCATCTCTTTCTTTGTTTTGTTGTTGTTGTTGTTTAGTTGTTCTTTTACTACAGTGTGTTGTTCACACACACGTATGTATATATATATATATATATATATATATATATATATATATATATATATATATATATATATTTGTGTGCATATATATATACTGTATATATATATAAAGATATTCTGTGTCTATGTTAACCCCCGTGAGTAATAAATTTTAGTATAAATTATTTAATAGTTAAAGCCATTGTCTGTAAAAATAATATCTCATTAGATGAGATTACAATCATTTATATGCATGAATATCTGAATTCCGCATGACCTATTGTCAGATAATTTATTCAGGTGAACAGCTGTTGGGTCTCTCGTCCTATTTCAAGTTTATCTGACTCTTATAAACCTTCCATTCTCGTTCCTTAACTTTTATCTTGTTTCTTTATATTTTTCCGGAATACTGAAAACTTAATGAAATTCATGAGCCTTGGTGCCATTCTTTTTGCCTTCTCATTTATGCCCTTTATTTTTGTGATGTTTTTACACCCCTACCCCCTTTTGCCCTCTCGACTTCTCAGAAACTGGATGGGGCACAAGGTAAGGGGGATTGCGGTCAAGAAAGGCATAAGTATTTTCCCAGGACTGGGCTCACTTGAGTCATTTCTCTGTATTATTATCACTACAGTCCATGATGGTTACATATTTGTTTGGATCCTACCAAAAATTCCATTCATTTTCATTAATTTACAAGTCCTGTGTTTGATCCCTAGGTGGGGTAGAAAAATGTTTCTATTAAACACATGATTGCGTATTGATGTCCGTTCAAAAATGCTATTAATTTGCAGTTCAGACTTACTCTAAATGGGAAAGCGTGAAAAGTGGCAGCCAGAACAGAGAGAAGTGTAATGAAATAAATGTGAAATTTCCAGATCAGTCCAAAACAAACTCGGTAACAATCTGGTAACTAAACAAAGGTTAAGAATATTTAGTCATGACGGTACGTGGTAATAACTCATCATAAAGGCTTCATTTTACGTTAAAAAATGCCTTAATTATGAGTAATGAGACGTGAAAGGTGACCTTTCCCGCTTGCGTGCGTCTTCTTGTGTGTTTTATCGGAAGGTTTTGATTAGAATCTCCCCAGAACTCTTGAGCAGAAGTCGTGAAAGGCAAAAGTCCCCGTCATACACTCGGCTTGGTGAGAAATGTGAACAAACAGAGAGAGAGAGAGAGAGAGAGAGAGAGAGAGAGAGAGAGAGAGAGAGAGAGAGAAGAGGGTTTAGGGGGGTTGGAAAAAGGGTGGGGATGGTTACAGAGGTGAAGGGAACTGGGAGATTTAGCTGAGAGAGGGGAAAGGTGGCATGTTAATGAAGGTAAATTCTTAATCCTTGATTGATTTACGTTAGAGAATTGTTGTCATGATAAGCATCCTGTTATGAAGTGATAAATTCGTTTGAAGATCAGGGACGCTAGAATAATGCTAATATGTTGTATTATGTCTTGACTGAAAACATTTTCCGAAATTTAATTTTTACTTTTGCTTATGCATGCCATTATTTCACTTTAAGAATGTCGATCGCGGATTATATCCTTTGACAGTGTTCGTGATGATTCATGAAAATTTTACAAGAAAAAAAAAAAGAAATCACCAGACTCTCAGAGTCTTGTAGCCACTTTGAACTCGAAGTAAATAATAACTTTAATGTTAAAAAGGACAAATCTGACATAAGATTAAATCCCACACACCTGTGTTGATGTGTTGAAATGGTAATAAAGATAATGCTCGTGACCGATGAAAATTTGCTCTTCTGGGGCCACTTTAATAATGTTAAGAGGATTATTTGAAATGTTGCATTGACGCAGTTGTTCTTTTTTCATGAAGGGGAAATGTTTTGTGAGCATTCACTTGCATATTGGATTAAAAGTCTGTAATGATATCAATGTACCACTTGCAGAGATGAGAGTGGAAATATATTTATGGTATACTAGATGTTCATTATTTAATGCTGTTTCATCTTTTTTATTATTATTATTATTATTATTATTATTATTATTATTATTATTATTATTATTATTTACCTATTCCTGTCAGTAACTACACGTCCTGAGGGAAACTACTGACCTAAAAACGAAGGGATGCGAACGATGATAGCAGGAAGGGTAAACTGATTAGTGAACAGTTGAGTAGAGAGGGATCTCTCTCTCTCTCTCTCTCTCTTTCTCGTGATGCATGGTTTAGGGGCGTCCCTGCGAGTGGTCCATGAACCCGATTGAATATTTGGAGGGAACTCAGGGGGGGTCTTGAAGAGGAGGAAGGTGTGTGTGTGTGTGTGTGTGTGTGTGTGTGTGTGTGTGTGTGTGTGTGTGTGTAGGACCTAAGAGAAAGGACGTAAGGGAATTAGAACAGGATGAGGGTGAGAAACAAGGGGTAGCTGACAGAGAGAGAGTGAGAGAGAGAGGTGGAGAAAAAAGAGAGAGAGGAAAAGTAAGATGATCTCCGGGTGGAAGGGCTTGACTGTGGGACACGAGTTAATGGAAAAAGAACAAGGAAAGATGAAAGAATATATGAGAGAGAGAGAGAGAGAGAGAGAGAGATGTCTCCACAAGTATAGCAAATACCATGCATAAACATAGGAACACACACACTTATATACTATATATATATATATATATATATATATATATATATATATATATATATATATATATATATATATATATATATATATATATATATATATATATATATATACGTTTTATTATGAAGAACATTTTTGTGTGTTTCATATAATACATGGTTGCCATTAACTACAATAAGCAGTTACACATACACACAGATATATATATATATATATATATATATATATATATATATATATATATATATATATATATATATATATATATACATACATATATATGTATGTATATATATATATATATATATATATATATATATATATATATATATATATATATATATATATACTGTATATATGCAATGCATGTATGCCTGCTTATTCCTGTCAATGACAACCGTGCTCGATATGATGCAAAATCCAAAAACGTTCTTGGTGATGAAACAAGCAAAGAAAGAACCTCACATCTAGAAGGACTCAGCAGCATACGTGTCCTTCCGGTCCCCGTGCATCTCCCTGGCTCTCCCACACGTCGCTGTTGCGTCATTCGGTGCGGAAATGCGACAACCGATAGATACAGTCACTCACGTCCACGTGGCGGCGAGAAAAGGCTGTTGATTTGCAGCGTCACATTGCAAGGCTCGATGGAATCAGCGGATGTCGTTGCCACATCCTTGCGCTGTGAAGTACATTTGTAAGGATAATGTGATTCTGTAGAATTCGTTTTGACGTTTCGTCGGATAGGATTTTCTTTTTTTTTTTTTTTTTTTTTGCTAATTTATTCTGTCTTGAAATCTGGTTTTCCTGTTTTTCGTTCTCTTTTTTTTTTTGCTAATTTATTCTTTCTTGAAATCTGGCTTTCCTGTTTTTCGTTCACTCATTTTTTTTTTTTTTTTTGGTTTCTTGGGATTCATTGTGACCCATTTCCCCTCATATCAGGCTCCCACGGTTTGAGGCAAGTTTCTAAGAAACTCAATTATGTCGGAGGTTGGGGAGTGGCGGGGCATTGGATATGGTTGCTAGCCTTGTGCCCATGGTCACAGAAGCTAAAGTCCTAGTGGCTTCTGACATCCATTGGGCGTCACCCGTCCAAGTATTGACCAAACCCAATAACGTTCAGCTTCGCTGATCTGATAACCAACGGTGTAGTGAGCAAGTTAATGTTTGCTTATTGTCTTGCTTTTGTTTGTGTTTATTATGTGAACGATTATTTGCTTAATTGGTTGCGATATTTGTTTTTTTTCAGTTACTATCCTTAGGATATATTAGATTTGCTGGAGTTTTGCATTGCGTTTTAATATGTAATTGACATAGCTTTCATTTATAGAATTATTATGATGAAATGTTTTAATTAATTGGATCATATCTTAAGACAGTCAAATATATTTAAGCACCAAACTTCGCTGTACGTACATTTCTTATGTACATATTCTACTGTTTAACTGTTCATTTTTCTCACACACACACATACATATATATATATATATATATATATATATATATATATATATATATATATATATATATATATGTGTGTGTGTGTGTGTGTGTGTGTGTGTGTGTGTGTATTGTATATACATATATCGATTGTTTATGCAAAATATTATGTATTTCCATATGTGTTGCTCTTTTGATGACTAATTTACACATACACACAAATATATACATACATACATACATAATCTTGTCACAGTTCCCCGGGTATCCAATGAAACTTGAATTTTTTGATCTTCACTTTAAGACTTGGCGGAGCCATGTGCAATCTGTTTCATTAAAACTGCAGAAAGACCTCACGTCGTTTATTAGTCTTTCATCATCTGATGGCGTGTCACATTAAATTTGAATATTATAAATGCTTCCTTCACATTTCAACCTGAAATATTTGCATGAAAAGTTGAATGTTTTGAAGAAAATAGAACCTGTCTCATTTTTCGATGATATGACGAAGCGTACGGTTCGAAAATGATAAATGTGTCAGGAACACTGACGTTTAAATGTTATAGCATTTTTGCTATTTCGGTCATTTATTACATCGGAAAAATAGTTGACAGGAGACATATATTTAGAAAACCTTTGTATCGTTTCCAATTCTGATAGGTATGGGGACTTCCCCCTCCCCTCCCCTCCCCCGTCCAGTGTTTTGTCGTAATTTCTTATTTCTCATCACAGTTCTTATTTATTTCTCATCACAGTTCTTAATTATTTCTCATCACAAAGCGCCAGGCAAATGGGTAACAGACAGACAGACAGAGAGGAAAAATCACTAAGCGTTTTGTGTTGATTATGCATTTCTCATCACAAAAGAGAGAGAGAGAGAGAGAGAGAGAGAGAGAGAGAGAGAGAGAGAGAGAGAGAGAGAGGGAGAGAGAGCGAGAGAGCAGTAATACGACTCCTAGGGGTTTGTTTAAGAGAGGAAGCAACTGAGATAAAATGGAACCCACGTGATTGCGCATAAAATCGTGTTCAATGAGGTGTTAAGGATAGAAAGGAGGTTATATTTTGAATATTGTTCGATGAAATTGTATAAAATTACTTCGGGAGTGACGCAGTGAGAGATCTCTCAGGATTTGCAATGTTTACAAACAAGATTACCTAACAAGGTTTTTTTTTCAAATAATTTTCCTTCTCTTGAAATCTTTCTGTGACCCGTGAAGGATAGTTTAATGTATTTTTGTCTTTTACTTCGTTTACGTATATATATGTATGTATGTAATATATATATATATATATATATATATATATATATATATATATATATATATATATATATTATATATTTATATTTATATATGTATATATATATATATATATATATATATATATATATATATATATATATATATATATATATATATATATATATATATATATATATATATATATATATATTCAGTAACAATAAGTGACAGTTTTGTTTTTTAATTCCCCCCGAGGAAGTTAATTTGATATCCATATTAGTTATTTTTTTTCTTTTTACAGTAATTGTTTTTTTTCTTTTTTGCATCAAGTGTGCACCGAAGATCAGGATAATATAAGGGGATCATGAAGATAAATATATAAATGAAATAACGATTTTATTTGAAAGAAGATCGGGAAATGTCTTTCAAGTAGTGTCATTAATTATTACCTCAGACAACGACATTGTAGGAGATTATGTTTTTGGAAGGGTACATTTGCTTGTTTGTGGGTCCGTCCAGTTGCCTGTTGTTTAGTAGATTTACTCAGAAAATTATGCGCAGGTTTTCACTAAAATGTTACCAAATGATGAACCTTGAGACTGGCAACAAATGATTAGGTTTTGGGAGAGATAAGAATAAATGAATGGTTTTATCTTACTTGTCGTCATAAAGGGAAAGAAAAGAATAATGCTCGTGTGGCATCTCTCTCTCTCTCTCTCTCTCTCTCTCTCTCTCTCTCTCTCTCTCTCTCCCTTTTGAAAGCGAGACTATGATGACGTTCCATTATCACGAAGGACGTAGAAAAAGGACAACGCCTCCATTGACTCATAGTTGGGGAAGGTTAGGCCAAGTTGTATATCACTATAATTACCATTGCCTACCCATGGTGGATGTTTGCTGTGTCTTTACACTTATTATAATTCTCTTCTTTATGGGAAGAATAATGAAAGTGATAAAGTTCCTCGCGTGAAATTGAACGTTTCTGTTATTCGAGTGGCACGGAGGGTTTCGTTGATATTAAATGAAATATTCAAACCACGTTGGGATTCGTTTATTGTTGCAGTATGAGCGCCCGCCCCTTTGTAAGCACATTCTGTTAGTAATAATAGTGAAAATGATAATAATGAGTTTATGGTTATTTTGATTATTATTTATTATTAGTATTGAAATCTATTTTTCTTTTACATGTTAGTCTGCTTCATGAAAACAAAAGCCCAACCCAGCAAGGGTAACTTTTTAAAGTTAAAGCTTGCATCTTAATGCTCAATCTGCGTCTTAAGAACTAAAATATTCAGATAGTTGGTGAAATGGAAATTGGAATTTTAAAGTGAAATGACAATCTGAATCCCTTCTTGAAAAAAATTATATAGTTTTGATCATGCTTTTTGGATGTGCTATGCCACCTTACACTGGGGCGAATAATGAGGGGTAAATTTTGAAACGAGAATGGTCGATTAAAAAAGAAAAAAATAAAAGGATTAATGAGGGGTAAATTTTGAAACGAGAATGGTCGATTTAAAAATAAATAAAAGGATTAAAAGGTGATTTATCTTGACCGTCGTACAAGAATAAACAGAGATAAATATCTGATAAATCCCTTCTAATGGTCTTGAAAAGAAACTGCGATAAAGATCGAACGAATCCCTTCCCTCTGGGAATGAGGATGGACACAAATAACCAGAAATAAATTGGAACCAAATTCTGCTCAATGTCTTCCAGCGTTTTTGGAGGCAACGTGTCATTTAAATATCTAGGAATAATGTTGGTTATTGAAATAACCGGATAGATTTTGAAACGAGAAAAGGAATGTAAATAAACAAATGACAATTAAAAACTTATTCATCTGACAAATCCCCTTCCGGGGTCTTTGTGTGCGCCTTGTAGTCTTTTCGCTTCTTTTCCTCGGGGGACCAAACAACCCAGATTCTTCTTCATCAGTTAACTACCTTCTATTCAGGCCAAGGAGGTGCGACACTTGACTATCGAGGTCATTCGAGCTAGCCAGAGCTGTTATTCATGCTTATTCACTATAGAGGAGAGACAGCCGTTTCGTCGAAATCAGCTGACCTACTGCCACGGCCGGTGCGGTAATTTATTCCGAAGGTGTGGAGGATAACCGGACTTGAAGAGGTCGGGAAATAGTTGCTTTAATCTTCACTTCGCCATTAGTCCGTTATTGATTGGGAAGTTTGAAATTGAGAGAGAGAGAGAGAGAGAGAGAGAGTGTGTATGTGTGTGTGTTTGTGTATGCTGAAATGTGAGCATTATGTATGTTTATACGTCAACCACATTTCCTTGATAAGGAGAAAAATACGATTTTATAATATTTGTGTGAATTTGTTTAAGATTTTCCGAAGCCTAGAAGCAGGTGTCAGTGAGGTTGATCGAGTATTAGTCGTATAAATGAATTTATAAATTTTATAAGGAAATCGTTGAGTTGAGGCCTCAACCTGATTTCCTGAGGAGGAAAAGTATATGTGTATGTTATTTCTGTTCTTGTGTTATAAAAAAAAGGTTCTAGGGCTTCCAACCCGTTAGTACTTTACAAAGTGGAGAAATTGTTCTGGCCTGAAACCGATTTCATGATAAAACATTCGTGTGTGTGTCCTTTATGTTAATTTGATAAAGAAATTGCTTAATAAGTAGCTCTGTGAGTACCTCTAAATTATGGCCTGCTTAATCGACACGCGATCACATTCCTGCGCTGTGAAGTAAAATGAACACTTAAATATCGTCCGCTTTCGCTCGATTGGGATTTCTCACGTGAAGGGTGAGCGAAAATAAATGAAATTGGCATGAAAGAATACAGAAAAACGTTTTTCTTTTGTCGATTAACGTCATGCATATTTTCCATGATTCTTTTTGAATAAAGTTGCATTGACAGTGGGGGAAAAGATTGACTTTTGAAGAGGTATTCATTAAAGAATGATTTTTCAAATGCCATTAATTAGTTTTCACTGAAAGCTCTTGAAAGGAATTAACATGGAGTCACGATTTGCTTGATAAGTAAATGCAGTGGTGTTTTTACAGGAGAATATAAATGACAGGGTTCGAATGTTATTACGCACATAGAAATTTGTATGTGATTTGTCTGCGGTACCGTATTTGTACATATGAAATATAAAATTCCAAGGTGAAGAGTGGAAAAGAGCAGTTTTTTACATTTCAGTGATCCCTCGGTCGCTGCAGTTAAGCAGCACTGGGTCTGCTCAGTACGTGGAAAGGTGACCACTAATGAATGCCAGACTCCTTTGGCGCTAGAGTTCACGTGGCCATCTACGCTATATGGGTGTGGGCTAGTACCATAAGTAATGGTTAGAAACTTGTAACAACCCATAGGAGTTGTATGTGAATGACAATGGATCACAGTGACGCCTGATGAACCGCATTGTATGTGAATGACAGTGGATCACAGTGACGCCTGATGAACTCCATTCATGGAAGGAAGTTAAAAGAAGTGTAAGACTGTACGTGAGTTGTATTGTTTCTTAATGTCCGCGTCCTGAATCATACGAAAAATAGATGAATCCTAACTAGCACACTTGTGAGAATCATCTTAGGTGTAGCTAGGTTACTTACATGCGATTGCTTGCCGTATAGACAACTGCCATTGCTTAAAGAACAGGGTAGGCGTATTATAAGGAAAAATATTTATCCATGAACCATGACCTGGTTCATTGTGAGCGTTATTCATTAAGGTTTTCTGCATTTGGAATCAATACTGTGTTCGTCACGCAGAATGTGTCACGATTCTTTGGCTGAGTTCTCTGAAAGAAAACATTGTAATTCAACGTTACTATTGAATTTAGGGTAAAACATGCCTTGTGGATGTTACGTATGCACTGTGGGAATTTCTTATTACCCATGTAGTAAGAATCGGGGTAGAATAACAAATAAGAATAAAAAAAAAAAGAGAAACTTACATTGCAGGAAGAACAGTATATCATTCTATTAAACTCCCTAAAGTGAAGTTGTTGAAATATGTGTATATGTGTGTGTGTATATATATATATATATATATATATATATATATATATATATATATATATATATATAGATAGATAGATAGATAGATAGATAGATAGATAGATAGATAGATAGATAGATACAAGCACATACACACACACATATATAGATAGGTAGATATATACATGTACGGTATATGTGTGTGTGTGTGTATAAACGAAAACAGACTATTACTGTTTTTTCTCAAGTGGTTTTTCCAAGCGTGTTTTATTATCACGGACTGTTTTTTAAACATACTTATCACGTATTTTAAAGAGGAAGCAAAATATTCCACTCATTTCTTTCTGTGGAATCGCTTCCAGAGAACGCACCCGGTTCTGCGAATCATCGCGTTTGTTACGGTGATGTAACAGGGACGAGCGAAGAAGGTACTCGGCAGAGCATTCAGCTCTACGCATCTCTTCACAGTTTAACCTTTAAAGGACGTTTCTGAACTGATTTGATAGACCTGAATCGCATCCAGAATAGATAGTTTTTTTTTTTTTTTTACTCCTTTAATAATCTCTTAAGCACAGTATTATTCCGGATAAGGTCACTTGCTAGAAGTTATTGTGTCTTTTTTTTTTTTTTTTTTACTACTTCAGTTATCTCATCTTTTTATTCAGACATTTATCCTACATCAGTTTTCTCGTAATTTTTATTCACACTTGTAATTACATATCCTTTTTCCTATTATAACAGTCTTTCAGTCCTATTAATTGGAGGCTTTTTGAGCCTTTCTTTCAAATTTTACAAAATAATTTCATATAAATTTTGGCCATTCCCCACTGAAAGAAGACATTGGTCAGCATTTCTGGACGAAGAAAGCAGCAAGAGTTCTAATATATTTGATAACAGTCTAGTTATACATTTTTTATATCTACTTAGGAGTAGATCAGAGAGTACGGACTGATGGAAAAAGAAAAAAAAAATCAACGAACCCAGAGGAGGGTGAAGGTGGGTGGCCTCTGTGGGTGATGGTGCTTGTTCTAAGTTTAATGGTATCAACACGTTGAGGAATGAAGTTCATGACGTGTTATCTCCTCAGGCCATTGGTGAGAATGTCGCAGAGAGAGAGAGAGAGAGAGAGAGAGAGAGAGAGAGAGAGAGAGAGAGAGAGAGAGAGAGAGAGTTTAGAATAAAATATAGCTTTGGGGCTAAAACTTTAGGCCGAAACTTTTGTTAATTACATGTCATGTTAGAAGAGCTATGTGCATTTATTTTTTTTTTTCTGAACTGATTCATAGTTCAAGTAATTTTATTCATTCAGATAATTTCTCAAATATTTTTCCAGTTTTAATGACCAAGTTTAAGTGTATAGTAGTTTGGGGGGACAGTTAGCTATTCATTATTTTATTTTACTCGTGAAAACTCTGCTTCCATCTTTCCTCCTTCGTTAGTCGATTACAAATGTTTGCAAAGAATGTTGCAACGATACTCTTTGTGTATGTATTTTTTTTATTCAAGAGGACGTGATTAATATAATATTATGATGGCAGCCAGCTCGCTAATACATTCATTTATGATTTCGGAATTCACAGAGCTTTTGATAAATTGATGCTGTATGCGTTTTTTTTAACTGACGAGCGACGTGATTAATATAATTTTTAATGGCTGCCAGCAAAGCTAAATATAATCATTTATGAATTCTATATTCAGCTTGCCTTTGATGAATCTGATGCCGGTAACGATTAGGGCGACATTTTTGATGTTAAATAGCGCCATCGTAATGACTATTGTTAACGTGTATTTGCCGCTTTTACGCCCACAAGGTGATCCTCGAGTCTCGTGGGGAAAGTTGGAGAGGGAGAGAGAGAAGAATGAGTGGGTTCTGAGGAGAAGCAGTGTCGTAAAGGGCCAGGTAGACTCTCAGAGGTGTGTATTATTACTTCACCGGGCGCCTTTTTACCTTCGTGGGTGGGTCAGTGGGCTTATCGGTAGTAGGGATACGGGTGGGAGTCTCCTTCTATTCTTCCAGGCCTCGCTGCTTCCAACCAGCCATTGGGAAGGATCAGAGAGAGAGAGAGAGAGAGAGAGAGAGAGAATCGTTCGTCAGATATAAACCAACTTCCAGTTAACCATTATTGGAGGAGAGAGAGAGAGAGAGTCAGCAAATGTAAACCAGCTTCCAATCAATTCGTGTAGGAGAGAGAGAGAGAGAGAGAGAGAGAGATAGAGAGGTTTGTTGAGGGGAGGGGTGGTGTGGTGGGAAAAGAGGGGCTATAAGTGATTACCGGATAAGAAAAATATAAAACACGCGGAAATGACAAAGGCCTTTATGTCATGTCTGTAAAAATCTCGGAGAGCGCAGGGGTCGGAAAGGGGCGACTGTGGAGTGACGTCTTGCAGTAGACATTTATCATTAAGCTTTTGAAGTTTAATGGTTTAACCTGATCTGAGATAAAGTAGGAGGGGAGTGTCTTTGTGTGTGTGTGAGAGAGAGAGAGAGAGAGAGAGAGAGAGAGAGTATAGGAAAAAAGTAGCGTAGCTTCATGAATGTTACCCAGAGCCACTACAAGAATCTTCAGGTAAGCGACTTTGGAGAGGGGACGAGGACGAGGTGGAGGGAAGTAGGGTGGGGAGGGGGGGAAGGTGGAAGGAGGGAGGGAGTCGTTGCCGACCCTCAGCCAGGAAGGTTTTATTTCACGAGTGCATTTTATGGCTGTGTCAAGGGAGGGCTTTTGGGGTAGAGTTATTCCTCTTCGCTTTGCTCTTACTTATTTTTAACTATCGTTCGATCACTTTATTCCTTTTGGATAAGTGAAAACAGTTGAAATTTGCTCTTTCACTTCTGCAACAACTTCATTCTTTTATTTTCCTAATTCATGGGCTTGAAGTTATTTCAGCAGTGAATAATTGTGTATGTTTTTTATGGGTTTGTAATTTATTAAATATAGGATATTTAAAACAAGTATTATGGTTTTTGTAAGATATCGATAAAGTTATAGTGAGCCAAATATAATTTCACTTGGATAGGGGTTCCGAGAACCTATGGGAAAATTTTGCATGATAAAAATATAAATTCAATATTTCCTATATTGTCGCTTAGAGCTTTGAAAAAAAAGCATTTGTGCATAAACTGTTAAAAAATTACCAGTTTACTATTAAAGAGTCAATAATGAATCAATGGGAAGCTAAAAACAAATTAATTTGCCTTCTCAGATTGGGTAATAATAATAATAATAATAATAATAATAATAATAATAATAATAATGAAGACTGCTGTAAGAGAACAAGACCGACACATCTTTCTAGACATATATTGAAAGGTTTTTATCCATTTACTATGAGACAAGAACTCTAAGATATTTAAAATTCATATATATATATATATATATATATATATATATATATATATATATATATAGTTATATATATATATATATATATATATATATATATATATATATATATATATATATATATATATATATATATATATATTCGTTAATTACACATGCACACACACACACATCTATCTGTCTGTTTAAATACACAGACATCTACTGTTGTTGTTGTTTGTTATTGATGTTGCTGTTGTGTTTATACAACCTCGTGAATGGCCATTCGGACTGGCGTGTGAAACTCTATTCAGGTCATTAACTGGGGAGGCTCGACGAACGTACGACCACTTTTAACTACCAACCGAGAGCCCCTGATGACATAAGGACACCTTGATCGAAACGACGAGAGAAACAACTAAACAACAAAGCTGCAGCAACAGCAACAACAACAACCGCGAAACCTATAAGCCGTACATTCTCGGAACGCCTTTGTATCGTTAAGAAATACGAAAAGTCATGTGGCCTCGCATTAGGCACTGCCCATTAATTACGTATCCAGAGACAAATACCATCAGGCTAAAGGAGGAGGAGAGAGAGAGAGAGAGAACGTGGGATTCAGCAAATAGAAGGAAGGAAATGAAAATGAGAGAGAGAGAGAGAGAGAGAGAGAGAGAGAGAGAGAGAGAGAGAGAGAGAGAGGGGGTGGAACTTAGGAACGTGGGATTCGGCAAATGTAAGGAAGAAAAAAAAGAAAGAGAGAGGGAGAGAGAGAGAAGAGAGAGAGAGAGGGGGGGGCAAGAACATAGGATTCAGCAAATGTAAAGAAGAGAAAAGAAAAGAAAGAGAGAGAGAGAGAGAGAGAGAGAGAGAGAGAACGTGATATTCAGCAAATGTAAGGAAGAAAAAGAAGAGAGAGAGAGAGAGAGAGAGAGAGAGAGAGAACAAGAATATGGGATTCAGCAGATGTAAAGAAGAAAAAAAGGAGAGAGAGAGAGAGAGAGAGAGAACGTGGGACTCAGCAAATGTGGAAGAAAAAAGAAAAGAAAAGAAAAGAGAAGAGAGAGAGAGAGAGAGAGAGAGAGAGAGAGAGAACATGGGATTCAGCAAATATAAAGAAGAAAAAGAGAGAGAGAGAGAGAGAGAGAGAGAGAGAGAGAGAGAGAGAGAGAGAGAGAGAGAGAGGCCATTATAGATCTTTCCACCTCGCCTGGTCGGTGAGAACCGCGGTCGATATTCACTGCCTCAAGTGATTTACCTGTTGGCCTCAAATAGCTTAAATTTCTCGTCAGCGGTTGCTTCTCGTTGTTCTTTTTCCTCGAAGGAGATTCCGTGCGGATTGTTTCACTTTTTCTTTTATCTGAATAGTATATATTACTGAAATGTTATTATTATTATTATTATTATTATTATTATTATTATTATTATTATTATTATTATTGTTGTTGTTGTTGTTGAAAGGTGATAGCTGCATCTGCTGCATTCAGTTGACTTAGAGTTTTCTCTATCTTACTGATAACTGATTTTTGCAACTGCGTTCCTCTCCAAGAATGACAAACATCGGCGACTTACTGGCAGAATGCAGTAACCCTGAAAAATCAGTTATCAGAAAGATAGAAAAACTATATAAATTGAATGCACCTGATACAACTGTCACCTTCAATGGTAAACGCTTGAAAAGGAATCTACTAAACTTATTATTATTATTATTATTATTATTATTATTATTATTATTATTATTATTATTATTATTATTATTATTCTTGTACCCATACCGTCAAGTGGTACATTTATTCTGCTTTCTTATACAGGGACCAAGTGGAGAGAGAGAGAGAGAGAGAGAGAGAGAGAGAGAGAGAGGAGAGAGTGGCCCCGGGCTGGACGCTGGCAAGTATATTCGTGGAATTTATGTTACTCACAAAAATGTATGGATGAATATTGTTAGTGATCGTCAATACTATGAGGAACACACAAGTTCTTGAAATATGAAGATAAAATAACACCTCATCTTTGAATGTAAACCTTGGTACATTGCTAGAAATACACCTGTAATCCTAAAGCTCCACGAGGGCTAAAATG
>NC_089784.1:13700503-13725503 GCF_040412425.1 Macrobrachium rosenbergii | reverse complement strand
TTTTAAAAGTAAAAAGGGGAAATCTATCATCAATCCGTTATGGTTCACCACGCTTCCGCCTGAGAGCCGTTTGCTTGGTAAGCAGTTCTTCCCTCGTTGGCTGATTTAACTGTAATGTAATTGGAAAAACGGAACGCGTCGCACACGCATATACGAGCGCGCACGGGTGCACAAGAGGCGCACTCATACTCCCGGGCGCGCATTTCATTTTCAGCTTGGCTACGTGTTTTTCTTCAGAGAACATGGCCTGAAATTATTGCCAGCGTGAAGAAACATTGTCATTGTGGGAATGGAGCGTCCGTCATTCTTATCGATTGAAAGGGTGCATTAATGCATGCGTAGGAAAAGGTTGTATTCATTCATGCAAGCAGACAGACGTCTGAGACTATTATGCTCACTGTTATGTGGGGGTTTTCCTATTTCTTTCCCAGAATTTAGACGAAGTTTTTTTTTTCTGGAAATTCGATTGGTTTTGTCTTCGTTTTGCGAATAACTTCTGAGTGTTCCTGTTTCCTTTTTATGTCCACAACGAAACAGGGTCATTGTTATATATGATGGTTTGTTTATTTTCTAATATTTATTATTATTTCTATTTTCTTTTTCTCATACCTGTTCAGTGTATTGTCTTTTTTTCCATAATATCATTAGTTGGTACGTCCAACTAGTGATAGTATATTTTAAAGCTGGAATAACGAGTAGAAAGATGGTAAATTTTATTTATTTATTTGTATGTATATATCTATATATTCACGTTGGACATCGACATTTGTAGTCTCAGTGTCCTCATCTGGTCTTGGTAATATAAAAAAGACCAAATCAGAAAACTGGGCAGAAAGAGGAAAGCCCAGAAAATGGTTCGTAACTTGAAAGACGTGATACAGTCGTTACTTTAATGAGAGAAGGTTATTACACAAATAAAAAAAAATCCATAGAGTTGTGCTTCATTGGTAAGTTGATAAGTTCTGTTCGTTTAGTCATCTTACATATACATGGAATACAGTTACAAGCGTACATACATTCATACATACATGAACATAATATATATATATATATATATATATATATATATATATATATATATATATATATATATATATATATATATGCCATATATGTATGTGTGTGCGTGTGTGTGTGTCTGTGTACTCACATGAATCAGCACAATTGGTAGCTACAATACAGTAGTGTGATTACAGCCGTGCTATAGAAGTACAGCCTATACAGATTCCCATTCATAATAAAGCGAAAATCGATCAACACAAAAACCGTTTTCTGTCTTTTATCATAACATGAAACCGTTTTGTCTTTTATCATAAATATCGGCCGGCAAGCTTGGCTAATCACGATTCTTTTTTTTACATACATATTTTTTACGGTCGAACGTAAGGGCCGTGACGTCTAAATCGACCCACTCAGCATCCAAATAGATCGTCATCTCGCCCAGCCCCTTTCGGATGACGCGAATGAGAAAGAGTCCCCGAGACAATGGCAGGTTAACGACCCACCGCTTCACCTCACCCATCCATATCGCAAAAAAGGACCCCAAAAGATATTTTCGCTGTTCCCGTTGTTTTCTCTCCGCCGAGGAGCGGGAGTCACGTCGCCTCTCTCTCTCTCTCTCTCTCTCTCTCTCTCTCTCTCTCTCTCTCTCTCTCTCTTTGACACTGGACCGCATCACGTTATATAAAAAGCGCAGGAAAGCCAAAGAAAATACGTCAGCGTAAAAATGTCGGGACTTATGATCGCCATTCGCATGTTAAGTTGGGAAACGAGCGTAAAAATTTACCTGAGTTTTCCTTGTTTATTGCTCAGTTACGCTGAATTTTCTACTTCGTGCATAGTTAAGCATGCACTTGTATTAATTTGCATTATTTCTCTTCTTTTGAAAAGAATAAATGAACAGAGAAATGAGTGCATATTTACACTTGTACCTGTCATCTTTGTTCATATCTACCTGGTTTTGAAGAATATTAGGAGAGAGAAGAGAAATTAGCTCACATTTTCCCATGTACAGCACATGTAAAGGCTTTAAAGATTCCCGTCCGTATACCAGAATGATTAATAAGACAAGATAGAAATTCAAGTCCCAACGCATGCAAAACTTACGCCAGATTAGAAATCTTTCTGGTGAGCTTTGTAAAGCACGTTTTCTTCAGGTGATAAGATCATTCGAACGGCATTAAGATTTAAGACCCACAGAAGTCTTGGAAGAAAGCGGCAGGCTGATCATGGGATCATAAACGCACAGGTAAGCGGGTAACAGGTACGGATTTGCCCTTCCGGCGGGGAGAGGAAGGTAGGTAGGTACCATCCACCGAGAATCCTGTGATTATCAAGAGATTGTTAATCGCCCTGTTTACAGACTTGGGACGGGATATTAGTCATGGAAGAATTTGCACGTGGAAGAATGGCTCTTTGTTTTCGTACATTCGAGTTGAGCGAGTCCTGTTTAAATCCATTGCTTATTGTCGTCAGTGGCGTACCTCGAGTTTGAACTCGTGCAGTGTTGTTTATTTATTTATTTATTTATTTATTTATTTATTTATTTATTTATTTATCTATTTATACAAAGTGGCATCACATCCACAGTGGTCATTGACGCCTAAAGTACACAACTTGGTGCCCCATAAATGAGCATACTTACTTGTTATCCCATACGATGTCATCGCGCAAAAATGGCGTTGGATGAGCTCGTTAAATACATTAATTAGATGATTGATCTTTCTTTGATATTATAAGAGAATGATAAAAGAAGCTCACACAATCACAGTATAAGATGACTTTCTATTTTTTTTTTATTTTTTTTTTTACAATACAAGCGACCATAAAAAAGTAGGAGTGTCATATTTGAAAGAATGGCTCGTCTGACATTACCGTTACGAAATTTACTGTGAAGTGATGTACGAACGGATAAACCACTTGCTACACGTGCTTACAAAGACGCTCGTGTTCTCCATTAACAGGCGTTACTTGAAAACTATGAAGGTGTTCGAAATTATTTCTTATATTGCCAATAATAATAAAAAAAATCCTTTTTTTCCCGTTAGGACAACTCGAGGTTATTTCAGAAACTGAAGGAATTCGAAATTGCATTTACATTGAATTTATAATTCCTTAACGGATTAAAATGAACTCATATTAATTTTAACCTTTAACACAGCGTTGATAATCTCCTTGAAAAAGCGACTAAGGCGTTGAAAATTACATTTATGACGAAATGTTCTTGGCTGCACTAAAAAGACGCCTCGCTCCCAATTTCCCCCGTTAAGTGCAGCCGTGCTTGAGGGGACAGGGCGAAAGAAACCCGCCATCCTTGGCTTGCCTTTCGAAAGTTAACCACTTGAATGCGACGCTTGCCTGAGCAAGCGGAAAGCCGAGTTAGATACTGGAAGTGATAGCTGAGGATGAGAGATCCTTCTTTTTTTAGCAGTCCGTTGTGCTATAGGTTCTTGCGCGCTGGGATATCCCTTCGTCTCCTCTCTCTTATTTGTCCGGAAGGATTTCTGCGTCAGAAATGCGCAGTCTTGCCGTTTTCGGTCTGAAGTGATTTCTTGTTGAAGGAAATACACCCTTACATTTTTAATGTTCTAGCGTAATTTTTTCGTTCGAGAGAACGCAACCTCTCCATTGTTGTTGCTATGGAATATTTCTCTCTCTCTCTCTCTCTCTCTCTCTCTCTCTCTCTCTCTCTCTCTCTCTCTCTCTCTCTATATATATATATATATATATATATATATATATATATATATATATATATATATATATATAGATATATATATATATATATATATATATATATATAAATATATATATATATATATATATATATATATATATATATATATATATATATATATATATATATATATATATATATATATATATATATATTCTCTATATTACATTTATTTTTGAATTACTGTTACTTCCTTTTAAGAAAATCCATAATCTTTATTACTGATCTCAAATAACTCTTTCTTAAAGGGAATGCATATTGTAAAACCGCCTTTGTTCAAGCAAATAGATAATCTTACTTATTATTATTGTTGTTGTTTTCTAAGCGCATCGTAAAAAAAATGAAATATACAGCCCTACTCACATCTTGCCAATGCCATTTCTCGCTAAGAAGAAATAAAGAGAACTGACGAGCCATCAGCCCGTGGCTTAAACACCGACCTAAAATTGTGATGAATCTGGTGACCTCGAAGTGTACCTGAGAATTTATGAATGAAAGCTGCAAGAAAACAATAGACGGGGGTTGCGGGAACAGCAGCTCTTTTGTTGAGGGAATAAAACCTTATTCTTTATTCACTGCCGGAGTATCAAAGCCTTTGTTGAGCAGCTTATGAACCTCCTCGAGTTAAAAAAAAAAAAAAAAAAACTTGCATAAAAATAGTTTAAGAAAACATGCAGATCATGCATAATTGAACGCCTAGTTTTTACATTGAAAAACAAAGCTGCTCTTTTTGCTTTATGGCTGCCTCTCCATTTGCCAAAAATTCTTTTTATGAAAGCCAGAGATAAGATTTCCTCTGTAAAGTGCCAATGAGCTAGATGCGAAAGTTTGGTTATGCAACCAGTAATTCAAAAGAGGGGTCAAAACAAACCTTGAACCTAAGGACATTAAATCTAATACGGTTCAAATGATCTCTTGCTCTGCTTTCTTGATTCACGGTGAATGGCTTGTCACATGATCTCTTAATACCGTTTCTGTGTGATGAATAGAAATTTAAAAGTAAGAAGCGATAAGCAAAATAAATTACTATCAGTATAGGTTATTATACTGGAAGTCATGTTTATTATAAATGAGGAAAAAAGATTTTATTTTTGATTATGAAAAATTCAAAGAACTCGTGTTAAATTAGTTCATATGCCGTAAAAGATACTGACCGATAATTAGAGAAGATTCTTTCAAGAGACAAAATTTCCCGTTGAGACGGAAAATGCAATGTAGGTCATTTTACTGGACTATAGATATTTATTGCAAAGGAAAATTTCGGGAAAAAAGATTCCAACTTTCAATTACCATTAACGCATCCGCACTTAGAAAGAATTTTTTATACTGACCACCCTAACAGAATATCTATTCAAGACAGTCGTTTCAGTGGAAGCTATTTTAATAAATGTTTACGCACAGTTAAAAAAATTAAAGAAAAAATGAAATCATTACCGCTTTCATTTACTGAGAGATATCCAGTAACGGTTAGGAATGCTTGGCAATGAAAGAAGCGAATGGCCAGTGAAGACATCCCTTTACAAGCGATAGCAAAACTTCTGAACCGCGGCACTGCGAATAATTAATAGGCCCTGGCATAGCAACCTCCGCGCCGTGCGGTTGCATCACAAGTAGGTGAGAGGAGAGAGACGCAACAGCGAATGACCGCCAAGACGCCCAGCAGGAGAGAAAACAAGAAATAAAGAGAATCGCCTCCTCGCATCGCAGCCTATAGAGGTTTGTTTCACTAGGAGGCGGCTCATGTACACACGGCTAAATATGCACAGCTGTTCCCCAGCAGTCACTGGGCTGTGTCGTATCATCCGAGATGCTCCGATGACTGTCTGCTTACGTTGCCTTCTCAGGGATGGGGAAGAAAAGGGCCCGTTTTTCAGTTGGTGGTGGAACATTTTTGACGTTTCAGTATTTTCCTTCTTGTCATTATTGTCATTAGTAGTGGGAGTATCTTCATTACCATTCATTCATTCATTTTTTATATGCTGTACATATATTCAGGTAGAAAGCAGTTTCACCTTTTTTATGCAGTTTTTATTCAGTGGAATGGAAATGCGAACATTGGACCGATTTATGCATGGCTCAGTTAAATTTTTGTTCATGAAAAGTAAATTAGTCTTAAATTACACTCCCTAATGATATTTTACAGTGACCATAGTCGAACTGACGAGCAAAGCACGGCATTTCTCAGTGATAATTAACAGCTTAATGGAATATGTAGGTAAGTGAGTTATAGCGTTATCAAAAAATGGAACTCTGGTCACAAGAAATACATTATGAATAGAATTACAGTCAGTTTTTCCATGGAGAATTTAAGTGCATTTCATTTCATTTGTTTTTATATTCGAAATTCCCCACATCAGGAAACTTGTCCTGATTTCCATGTAATTCGACTTAAAGCAAATTGAGAATCGACGAATAATTCCATACCTGTTGTCTGGCAAAAGTGTTCGACCCAAAATCTTAATTTGTAAATTGTATTAGAGCTGCCATGGTCAAGACCTGAAGGGGAAAGAGCCCATGTGGTTCCCCTAGCCCATTTATTCTCGCACCTATTTCATGTTACGCATTCCAGGTGTTGCTTCGTCCCGTCGGATGCAAAAATCGTCCTCCTCCTCCTCCTCCCCGCCTCTCCACGTAACAGAATCCTGCAGGGCGTGAGCACTGCTGTTGCCCGGCCAGAAATGCCCAAGACCCATCTGGCTAACCTTCCATTCTTCGTGTTCCTCTCGAGTGGCAAATTTGATACTGGGTGCCGTTTCGATCTTTAGAAAATGCCTTCGAGTTTTCGGGGGCGGGGGGGAGGGCGTTTCCGATTTCGGCTGTGTCCACTTTCCTCTTCGTTGCTTTACGCTTCAATAGGTTTTATTAGAATTCTTCGAGCCGACCTTTTTATTGGAGACCTGGGCGCCTCCGTTGACAGAGCTTTCGAGTTTTTCTGCATATTTCCTCTTTGTATATGTCTTTACTAAGACTGAGATACAAGACATATTTTTATGGAAATGTGTTTTTGAAAGAAGGTGATCGTGTTGCATAGGATTTTCTGCATATTTCTTCTATTTATATGTACGTATATATGTATGTATGTATGTATGTGTGTATATTTGTATGTATCATACTGAGAAGACATCCAAGAAAATTCATGTATCAGGCAAAAGTGACATCAGGTTTAATTACTTATATTTAACGACGAATTTAATAAGATAAAAAGCATCATAAGGCTCACGAACCCATTGTTTTTCATCCCGAATGATGTCATAAAACTGACAATGCAATGCATATATGGAGAAGACTGGCCACATTTTCATTCTTATCACGGTAATTTAAGGATGAAGCCTTCTGCTTGCAGCGGAAATCTTAATTTACCTTGAAGTTTTCATAGACGAAACATCAAAGCCGTCGCGTGTAAATAAGAATTATGTTGGGTCAAGTCTCACGTACAAGACTTTCCAAGGTTTCTGGCGACTGATTCATCTTCCGAGGAATGTCTCAAAGTCTGGGAAAAATACGGATCCCGTTAATAGGGAACATCTGCTATAACGCATTGACAAACCGTTTACTTTTGTGTATCAGTCGTATTTGCATGTAATAAATATATGTATATATATATATATATATATATATATATATATATATATATATAATGTATATGTATGTATTTATTATGTATGTATATATATATGTATATATATGTGTGTGTGTATGTGTGCGCGCTTGCTTGCGCGTAGAAAGGTGTTAAAGATTTTAATTAAACATTATGGTAAATATAGTGGAATATGAACGCGGTTAGCATGTACAAATGAGAGCATTATTGTACTTTGTTTCGTGGATTTCTTTTGTCAGTTTTACGGAAATATGTCAGAAAACTATACATATAATTTCAAAGATTATGTTTATATGTGGCCCTATTACAAAACCTGCTAAGAATTGACTCTGTCTATGGATACTGTCGTCAGTACGTTGACTTACATATCCAACGAGAGAGAGAGAGAGAGAGAGAGAGAGAGAGAGAGAGAGAGAGAGAGAGAGAGAGAGATCTGTGCTCCTTAAGTGCAGTCTTATGTATTGTCTTATTTCAGAGACTAGTGCGAATTGGGTCTCGTCCATTAGACACTGGATTCGTTACAGTCGCTTACTACGCAAACAAACAAAAAAAGTTCATTTACTGCAGTCTTCAGTGTGTCCATTGGGCATCTGATTCGCTACACCGAGTCCTTCTGCAGTTTATTATTGCTCATCAGGTTCTCCTATATAGTTATTCTCAGTCACGCTTCGTGGGGTTCGACAGAACATGAAAATCTCTTATTCTCTCTTGTTTGATATTCATTTATTTGGTCTTTTTTTTTTTTATTAAGTGAACGATAGGAAAGTAACAGCGAGATCGACCATTTTTTCTGACATTTGCTCTCTCTCTCTCTCTCTCTCTCTCTCTCTCTCTCTCTCTCTCTCAGAAGCATCCGAGGAGAAGGAAATAGTGGTTAAACAGGATGAGTGTCGTGTTGTTTACTCTTTTGAGCTGAATTTCAGGTGTTATTTCCTGTTGCTCATATCACAGTTTCGTTAGACATACGCATTTCCCATTATTCTAATTAGCTGTAAAGCTTATGCAACATGCATAATTGCCTCCTTTTACATGGCATTTTAGTCTCCTGTTTACTCATTTCCGTTAACGTAAAAATACAGCAACACTTGCTCCGCACCTTTTACCTCCGTTTACAATTTGGTCACGGTGTCTCATAAACACTTGCCAGTACCAGGTAGATAAAGAATATTGCCTTGCGTTGTTTTGAAAATACTGGATAAACTACTTTCTCTCTGTTCTTTGGCTTGGTGGCCTCTTTGTGACCCATTCCCGCTTGAACTGCACTGCTAAAGTTTGTTGCAAAGTTGTAGTACCCTTCTTTGATCCGGGCTTAGGGCTAGCATGCAAGCACAGTCCCTTAGGGCGTAATGATTGATAGACTTTTCAATAACTTATAATCCTTCCATAATATAAGCAGCGGATCTGTCACGTCCGCCATGGGTACGCCCCACTTTTTCTTTCATCTTCAAGTCGCCCTCCCCATCGGCTTCTGTTTTGAAGGAAATGGCACTGCAATACAGCGTTATGGGATATCGTTAGTCTGAGAGATCGACGTGGTTTTCTGTGTCACTCGAAAAGCGACCCTATCCTCTGGTGGATTAAAGGTCATTTTCAGCTTGATTTATTGGCAGTTTTCTTACATGTGCATTAATTATTATTATTATTATTATTATTAAGAAATTAAATTTTTACACCATTCTTTATAGTTCTTACACTGTTTAGTTATAATATGCATTTATTTTCGAATGTTCTAATGCTTTATATTTGAAAAAAGTATATTCATTTCGGATATTGGATTAGGAAATACACTTAACGGTTTTATTCTTCGCTCGATGAAAAATAATGTTGTTTTGTTATGTCGTAAATGAATATCAAATAACTACGAGAGATTAAACCTTGACATGGTAGATTTTTTTTTTTGAAAAGCAGTGAATATTTCATCCGATTTTTTGAATTTTTTTATATTACATATTGGGAAAAGAAAGAGAGCAGTAAAAAAGATTTATTGACTTCAGAATTAAAGATTAAAATATTTACTTTAAAGGGCTTCTGTTACTCTTCAGGTAAGATTAATAATTTTATGTCATCTATGGAATTTTATTCCATTTTATGTCATGTTAAATTTTATCCTTTATTCACATACCTACCTAAATGCAAATCTTTCGTGTAAAGTTATAAATAGGAGCACAAGAGTTGCTTGTTTGGTTTTGCGTTTTGAAGGTGAACTCTAAATAACTTTCCAAAAAACATACTATCTCTATCATCGAATTACTCATCTTTTTAATGCTGTCAAACTGGCTGTGCACCAACGAGCACTTAAGCTCTTTTGAGTCATTTTTACGGATAATTTACAAACCATCCACGACTCTTTCTCAGCTCCTCGATGCCTCTTGCAGCGACAGTTCGCGAGGGTTAGCCTTCAGAATGGCAAATTTTGCGTGCTCCCAAAGGTAACGAGCGGCTTGAGATGTGTGACGCTTTTTACCTCAGTTTCTAGTTTTCTGTTAAAGAAAACTGTTGAGATGGCTCTGCCTGTCCGTCGCCACTTTTTCTGTCCGCCCTCAGATCTTAAAAACTACTGAGGTTAGAGGGCTGCTAATTGGTATGTTGATCATCCACCCTCCAATCATCAAAAATACCGAATTGCAGCCCTCTAGCCTCAGTAGTTTTTATTTTGATTTAAGGTTATAGTTAGCCATGGATCGTGCGTCTGGCAGCGCTAGGGATGCCAGCCGCCAACGCATCTTCACTTGACCGCATCTGGGGAGCAACTGAGAGCTGCCCGGTCGTGGCTGAGAGTTTCATACTGCAGCGCATCGAGAGTTTCTACAGTTACACTCTCTCTCCCCTCGAAATTAGTTGATGTGCTGCGTTTGCTATTAGTTGTCGTTCTTGTTCTAATCTCTGGTTAAGAGTGACGGCACGTTAGGGTTACCTGGATATGCGCAGCAATTTGTCGAATTTTTTTTTTTTTTTTTTTTTTTTAGCGAGTCTTTCGAGTTTTTGGTAGTTCCTCTCAGTATTATAGTAGAGCTGTGTCTCTGTCTAACTAACGAAGTAGATTTGATGAGTTTCACAGTATATATATATATATAATTATATATATATATATATATATATATATATATATATATATATATATATATATATATATATATATATATATATATATATATATATATATATGTGTGTGTGTGTGTGTGTGTGTGTGTGTGTGTGTGTGTTTGTGTCTATTCTCTGGCCCTTGACTAATTCCATAACTGCTGACTTATTTTATAAATATAAGTTTTAAGTATTCTAGTGTGTCTGTAATCTTGATTGCCACCTACCTTTTTGTATAGCTTGTTCTTGCTTCGATTTTCCCGTTAGTATCTCTCGTACTCAGAATGCTTGATAACTATCGATGCAGGTTTCTTAGAAACTGCATGTAATTGAACATATACTTATGGATTTATGATTATATTTATGAGAGAGAGAGAGAGAGAGAGAGAGAGAGAGAGAGAGAGAGAGAGAGATAGATGCACTTTTCCCTCTGAAGATATTCGAAAAGAGCCTTTTACCTGTATTTGGCTACTATCTCACCGATTATGGAGAGCTACCTCTTCGGGGCCCTCCCCTCCCCCTTGTGAACTTTGATATCATTCGTTGCAGTTACAGAGAGCCATAGCGTCAGGTCTTATACTTCGGTTTTGTAAACAAGATGCCAGATCGAGTTAGAACTGGTCTCTGGTCTCCGGTCTCCTTGGTGGGTCAGCTGAAGTGACCGGTTGGTTACCCTGTATCCTTGTTCATCCAGCAAGGGTATTCAAGACGTTGCCTCACTTACGCCAAAAAAAATTTGTAATGGCTGAGAAGCAGAGAGGCAGGAGGCCTTGAGAGCAAAATGATGATGCACGAGCAGTTTCGACTGGGTTATGATATAGAATTGGTTGCTGGATTGATGGGCGAGAATTTCTGGTTTTAATGGATGTGTCAGTATAGGTTTGTGCGAAGCCTTCTTTGATTTTGTGGATGTAAGAAATTTTATAGCTTTCATGCGTACGTTGGATGCTGGTTAGTTTAATCGCCTTCAATCAAAGTCCTTCAAAAGAAGGCATCGTGCTTACCCCATATGAAAAATGGGAAAAAGCACGTTAAACGAAGAAGAAGAAGTCTGGGGCGATATGGAAAACCATACGAGTTTCCACTTTTTATTGCGTTTATTTTTTTATTGTTTTGTTTTCGTTCTTGTAAGAGTTAAATAGTGCGTCTTCAAGTCTATGCATATGGCCGTTGTTAGTTGAGTGGGAAGACCGCACTGGTTAGTGATAGTCCAAAACCAGTATAATCACCATTAAATTTACATGATGTTGATATCTGTTTTTGAATGTTTTAGCATCCATTCAGCCTGCTTACTACAGTTTTTATTATTCTGTCAGTATGAATAGCCCTTGTGAGGCCATACGAGATGATGAGATGGCATTTTTTTTCCTCGATTAAGATAGAGATGGAAAATGTGTAATAACTCAACAACATGCACGTTTTTAAAATTGTCTCACTCCTGATTACCTGGTTTTTCTGGAGCCGAAAATGGCCACGTTCTTTCTGAAGTTGTCCACTGTTTTATCGTGAATCTGATGTGACTAAGTCGACAAAAATCAAGAGGTAGATTTACAAGCATATTTGGAAATTATCTTCAATATCACCGGAGAACAGGACCGAGAACTGTACCTTGCGGGACACCTGATACGCCTTGGGCTGGTTTGGATAGAGCCCCATTGGCCGATACCTGAAACGTTCGATTTGAGATGAAGTTGAGCAGGCCGAGATCTTTAGATCTTGGTACAGGCACGTTCTTGCGGGCCCGCGGCCTGCTTATATTCTCTTTTCTTTAAGCTCAGTGTGACGTGATCAACTTTGTCGAGGACGTTGGGATATGTCAAGGGCAGTATCGATTTCGCTAGTGACCTTAGGATTCTGATTATGTACTGTTCAGTTATCAGTTGAGGGAGAAAGGGAGAGAGGAACAATCCATCTTTCCCTTAATACTGTAGAAGGAAGATGGTCGAAAGAACTTGTTTTGCATGCGGAGGGAGAGAATCCATCCTCACCTTGAAATATGTCTGTAAGCGCTGGTTACCAGAGAGAGAGAGAGAGAGAGAGAGAGAGAGAGAGAGAGAGAGAGATCCAACCTTTCCCTTGAAAGATGTTTGAAAGCTCTTCGTCACAGAGGAGATAGAGAACCGGCCTTTCACCAGAAAGTTTGAAAGCTTTACCTGAGAGAGAGAGAGAGAGAGAGAGAGAGAGAGAGAGAGAGAGAGAGAGAGAGAGAGATTACTTTATCATTTCAAAAACGGCTGAAAGTTCTGGGTTAAATAGAAAGTCTTTTTTGCCTTTAAAAACAAAGCTTGAAAGCTCTAGTTTCGTAAAAGAAACGAAATTTACATTACCTTTGAAAGAACGTTTGAGACAGAGAGAGAAATATTACTTTTTCATCTGAAAGACGTTTGAAAGTTGTGAGTTAAGAGAGAAAGAATTACCCGCCTCCCCACTTCCATGACAAAGAAGTTTGAAAGCTTTTGTTTCATAAAAGAAACGAAATCCACATTTCCTTTAAAAGAACGTTTGAAAACTCTTGGTTACAAGAAGAGAGAGAGAGAGAGAGAGAGAGAGAGAGAGAGAGAGAGAGAGAGATAATAAATCCACCTTTCCCCTGAATGACGTTTAAAAGCGCCGGCTGGGTATCCACCTATAGCAGCAGCTCGCCTCTCCGCGGTTATTCGTCAAAGCCCGAGACAGACACCCTATTTCTCCCCTGTATTGTTGTCGCGAAGGTTAGCGGTCATCAGCTAAACACAGATTACCTCCTGGGGGGCTCTCTGAAAGATCCCTCGGCAGAAAGGGAATTACAAACTATCGAGTCCTGGACCAGATGCTCGGCAGGAGAGTTCTGTAAACAACCTTGAAGGTATCTATTGCCTTAAAGGTGACTTTCACAGGGCTGTTATAGTTGTGTAGCGCAGGGTTTCTAAGTGTTATAATGCCCTTCGATCATTTGTGAACGATGTTAAATCTATGTGTGTTTTTGCCGTTTATGAGTGACGATCATGTCGTCAGTCCGTAACATCTTATTTGTGTCTGTATAGAAGCGTTGACGTAGGTTCTGATAATACAACTATCCTTTTATATTTTATAATAATTTATAATTATTAGCAATTTGAATCTCGATGCTTGGACAGAAATGAAATAATGGCTAGTATTACAGAAGGTGCAGCTGATTATATTAAGCGATCTTTTGAACCATCTTATTTCTTGTTATCGATGATGTCACTTCTCAAGTAAAAAAAAAAATAATACACAAAACAGTAGTACAAGGAGAAACGTTATTACCAAATTTCAACGTTAAGCTTTAACTAATCGAGACAACCTTTGTTACGCAAAATAAGGAAAACACTAAGACTAATTCCCCTTTCTTTAGCCTCACAAACCATCTATAATTGTTGGTGTGTACAGCCTTTCAAGCCGTCCTTTATTTTTTTTTTTATTTTAATTTTTGAAGGGCAGTTCAGACGGCGGTCCAGAGAGAACCTCTTACCTGGAACCGCGTCTTTTTGCCTTGAACCGTCGAAGAAGTTCTGTAATTATGCGTCCCCACACTGAGCTCACCGATACATCCCAACCAGCCATTGCCAGAGGTCCACATTCTGTAACTCCGAAGGCACATTTCCCAGCCATACCTCAGCCTCAACTTTTACTCTGCTGGCTTTCGGGGCACACTGGGACCCATTACTGAACGTTCCAGATAGTGTAAGTTTGTTGCTAGGATAGTAACTTATTTTTTTTATGAAGGAACTGTTGACACTATATTCAATCCTTTTATGATATCCAGGCTTAAAACTGGTAATACTGTAATGGCAGAGCCATTTAACAGCAGCACTCGAGACGGACTGTGCGCATGCTCTGGAACCAGACAGGTAAAAGGGTCTTGTGACTTCAGGCGGATTCACCTTCACCAAATCAAGGGGAGTAAGGGGCGTGATGCTTTTAATCTTTCGGGTACCTGTCACCGGATTCAAAATGACCAGTGATTTCTCTGCGTGGATCAACATCTCAATTAAATCCTAAATCATCAAGTATGGAGGTCATTAAATTCCACCGGTAAACATTTGATCTTGCCTGGGGCAATGGATAAACAATTTTTGCCCACCCTTAGTATGGTGTCGATGTATAAAGAGGACAGACAGATATATAAGTAGTGAACCAATAATTGAACTCTGCGGGTTCTGAACTAGTAACTTTAAATTGCCGTTTTCATTATTATATGAGTTTTCGTTTTGCCAGTGATTTTGCTGTTAGGATTTTTTTTTTTATAAAAACGCAAAAGCAGATGTGACTCAAGAAAATTAAGTTGTCTCGCTAAGGACACGAACTCAAGCAAAACGCAGTGGGGCGTCTTTTTTAAAATTAGTTTTCTGTCTTTAATTCGGGGTTCTGGAGACAGATGGAAATTGTCCGAAATGTCTCACTCGCCCAAGACGCGTTGGTGTAACGCAGTCAAATTTAGAGGGTAAATGTTGTGCCTCGATGGAAATTACACCCTTTTTCCCTCGCCGTCCACCTTTTTCGGGTTCCTTTTTTTTCTCTCTCTCTCTTTCTTTCCTTCCATGAATTCTTAACGACCGGAAACCCCTGGGGCTTGAGATCACACACGTGGATCATTTTCCTGGAGTTTCTTTGTAGATTCGCTTTCCATTTGCCTTGGCATTATTACAAAGACCCTGTGGGTATTTCCAGGTTCAAGCTCATTCCGTTTTCTTCCGGTAAACATGGACGTTTTTCTGGAATTGAATCTCGTATATTTTTTTTTCAGGCTTACCTCTCCTATTAAGAAATAAATAAAAACAAATTTGCATTCTAACTAGAAATAATCCCAGATTAAAGTTGGTCCTGGAACGCTTCGTAATTCTGTAAATATCAGGTTGTATTGTTTTGGTATATAAAAATGTTTCATTTATAATGATTTTCTTACCTTACAGTCTTCACTGTGATTAAGAAAAATTACAATGTATTATAGTACTTAAATTGGAAAATGTACGTTTTACTTCCCATACTTTGCGATGTTTTTATTTTATTTTTTTTTTTCTAGCGTCAATGATGCAATTAGAGTAAGGCTTAAAGTTTTCCTTAATGGTTGCTATAGACCGTATATAAAGTTGCTATGAAATTCTTGCTGTTTCGCGTGAAGAATAACTAAAATTTATTTGTAACACACCATTTTTTCTTGATTTCTCGTATCTGCAAACGGAAATATCAGTGGTGATAACAATGGACATAAATATAGACTCTAAATGCGTCATTGACGCTCAAACAAAACCATGTAATAAAAACATCGCAAAGTAAGGAAGAAAAAAACAGTACTTGGTCTCGTACTGTTTCCAATTTAAGTAACACATCGCAGTTTATATATATATATATATATATATATATATATATATATATATATATATATATATATATATATATATATATATATATATATATATATATATATATATATATATATATATATATATATATATATATATATATATATATATATATATATATATATATATATATATATATATATATATATATATATATATATATATATATATATATATATATATATATATATATATATATATATATATATATATATGACTGTGAAAAACTTACTGTTACAACATAATTTCATCTAATAGAAAGATTCATTATCAACAGCAGTAATAACAAGATAACCAAACGGACTTAACCGACAGTTACTATAATTATTCTTGCATGTGACATCATAAGCTCACCCAAGGAACATATATCGCCCAAAACTGAACCCTGTGAAAAAAACAGAAGCGCATGTGGGGAAAAAAAAATATTTTTAACCTCACATTAAAATGTCGTCATTAGCTTTCTCAGCTGGGGGGCGCGATAAAGCTAACGTAGAATATGTACGCTGTTTAATTGACTGTCCGCCATTCAAGCCTCGTTAAAAGTGGAACAGTATCTTAAAAAAAACAAAAAAAAAAAAAACCTGGGACAGTTTGGTCACGTAAAGTTGATTCCACACAGCCAGAGATTTGTGACATTTTATATATTTTGTTGAAGATGTTTCTTACGGTTGTATAGTGCGTTAAGGTCCTGCTGCTTGCTTTGTGCGTGCTTGTGTGTGTGTGTGTGTGTGTGTGTGGTTTCTGTTGTTCATTTGTGCATGTTAATATTCTGACATAGATATTTCCTAACTTAAAGTGTTGATTACCTCTCTCTCTCTCTCTCTCTCTCTCTCTCTCTCTCTCTCTCTATCATTGACATGGATGAGATAAAATACGTATTTCCCTTCCATGTCTCCCATTTATGTATAAATTCTATGATGGAATTGTTGCTGTCGTTTCTTATTAAATGTTATTAATACCTCTCTCTCTCTCTCTCTCTCTCTCTCTCTCTCTCTCTCTCTCTCTCTCTCTCTCTCTCTCTAAAACATCATTAGAAGACAAAAGCAACATTTCTTAGATTTTTAGTTTTCTGAATTGAAAACCATTGTGCCGGCTTTGTCTGTCCGTCCGCACTTTTTTCTGTCCGCCCTTTTTCTGTCCGCCCGCAGATCTTAAAAACTACCGAGGCTAGAGGGCTGTAAATTGGTGTGTTGATCATCCACCCTCCGATCATCAAACATACCAAATTGCAGCCCTGTAGCCTCATTAGTTTTTATTTTATTTAAGGTTAAATTTAGCTACAATCGTGCTTCTGGCAACGAAATAGGATAGGTCACCACCGGGCTGTGGTTAAAGTTTCATGGGCAATGGCTCATACAGCATTATACCGAGGCTACCAAAAGATAGATCTATTTTCGGTGGTTTTGATTATACGCTGTAACGGCTGTACAGTGATCTCGATTGCGCCGAAGAAACTTCGGCGCATTTTTTACTTGTTTTTATCGTACCGGAAATCCTAAGAGATGACACTTAGCAATCTGCCAGAATTTTTTCTCACTCCCATTTCCTGAAATTTCATTTCGTGTATCTTATTTCCTGTTTTTTTCTCTTGAATGCCATCATCATCTTTTGCGTCAATTATCACAATGTCGTTTGGCTGGCAATTCGTATTTCTCAGTTTCTCTGTTACACATAGATAAAGATTACACTTTAATCAGCATTAATTAAACAGTTTCATTTACAGTGTAATTATTTTGATTATTTTACTGAGGAATGATATATAATTTTCATATTTTATCTTTTAATTTTTTTTTCTTTCGTCTTGCTGGAAGCTAGGCAAAGGGAAATGTATCTTTAATCAAACCTTTTCCATTAAAACTTGTAACTGGCTGCTGATTAAGAGTAATATTACCTTATGAACATTATTAATTTTTCGCTTTTTAAAAATTCACTTCCGGGTTGAGCAAAGCGTGTCTCATTACAGAGATGATTACTAAGTGTTATTAGTTAATCGATCCCACTCAAAAATTATTCATATATATAAATATAAATAATATATATATATATATATATATATATATACATATATACATATATACATATACATATATTACAATATATACGTAAGCTCTTAGTTAGGAAAGCGGTTCTCTTCTTTGAATACATGAATCCAGTAATAGAAACACATTCTTCGTGTTGGTCTTGAATGTTAAAGAAAAAGCCACTGTATAAAGCCAAGTTTAAGCGAATAGACATAAAAGAGGAACTTTCGACCTTCGCTAAGGTCCTCTTGAGGTGTACATGAATATTGCAATCGGTGGTGAGGTTTAAGGTTTTTAATGCCTCATCGTTCCAACCGATGTCATTTATAATTTTGTATGTTCATTTTCGTGGCTTGCACCTGTTCGTCGTTATATATATATATATAATATATATATATATATATATATATATATATATATATATATATATATATATATATATATATATACATACAGTATATATATATATATATATATATGTATACATATATATATATATATATGTATGTAATTTTTTTTCAATGCTCACTATTCTTTTCGTAATTAGACCGGTGTGTAGTAAGTATCATATTGCCCCGTTTTTTTAGCGGTATTCTACAACTGTATTTAGTTAAACTGATATTTTTGTGATTAGTGGCATTATTATTATTGTAGCTCTTATTACGCTTTTCATTTAGCTCAATGTTTAGTAGCTTTTCCATTGTATCAGCACTTTTCTTTTGTATAAGCTGAAATGATTTTTTTTTTTGGGGGGGGGATTGGTTTTGAGGCAGAAATGCATCGGCAATCCTGTGTAGGCTTAGCAAGAGACTCAGTCGGTCTTGGTTATAAATCTGTGGCGTAATTTTATGGTGTGAATACGGGCATCCTCGTCGGCATGAATGCACCCGACGGCTTTTAGGCCTACACACAAAAGTTAGGCCGTAAAAGCGAAGTTTTCTGACAGCCAACCATATAACACGGGTCAGAGCCATAAAAAAAGGGAAACGCCTTGTAAACGAACGGAAAATCTATACATAAAAAAAATTAAAGCGCCCTTCTCAGAGATTTTGATAGTTCTGTATTTTCATGTCGGTGTTATTCATAAATGCATTCATTTTTTCTCCCACAAGATTCGTGGGGGAGATTTATTATGGGAAAGGCAAATGTTGTCTTTTGAAAGTACGGAATGAAGATGAATGAGCAATTATTGCAGGTATTACAAACAATCAGTGCTTAACCAGAGAGAGAGAGAGAGAGAGAGAGAGAGAGAGAGAGAGAGAGAGAGAGAGAGAGAGAGATATGGTTACCTAACAACAGATTCTTATTCATCTACTTTCATGAACTGGCGTTATAATAACAGTAGTCGTGGGCGCTTGAAGTCAGGCAGATGTCTTCAACAAAGTGAAAACTTGAAGTATCATGAAAACACCGGGGGCATAAACATCGAGAGAGAGAGAGAGAGAGAGAGAGAGAGAGAGAGAGAGAGAGAGAGAGAGAGAGAGAGAGAACAATAAGCCCGGAGTGTTCCACTGAAGAGTGACGGGGCCCTTTTCCACCCCGAAGCTTATACACGACCCGTCAGGAGAGTGTTTGTGCCTGTGTACGTCACTACGCCCTCAGGCATCGCCAAGTCCTGACACGCTGTTCTTCCCACGTGTTATGCAGCAGCAGCAGCAGCCTGTTCTTACCTGTGGCTGCAGGACGTCATTTGAAGTACCTTGGGTTATTCGTTACTTGTCATGCGGGTTTGCATTCCTGCGAGGTTCTTCCTTTCGGCTGATTTGCGTGATTTTTGACGCCACTTGGACCTGCGTCAGTTGAGAAAGTTCTGGCATTCTTCGGAATGACTCGTGATTTGGTGTTTTCTTTCAAAAAAAAATATGCAATTAAATTGTGTGCAAAACGTGTATAGGTATGTATGTATGTATGTATGTATGTATGTATGTATGTATATATATATATATGTATATATGTATGTATATATATATATATATATATATATATATATATATATATATATATATATATATATATATATCTTTCTGGATATATAAAAAAATGGATGGAGTGAATCCCATCGTGGGGTTGCTACTGCAGACCTCAGTTAGTTTCACGAGTTCTATTTCTTATTTTAAATAAAAATCCTCCACAGTTATGGTAATGAATTACTTACCAGTGTAGAAATAGTAAGAGTTCAGGAGCTTGCAGTGCTCCAATCTTCAGCTCTTAATTGTTAGATTAGATGCTTCTTAAACCACAAATAACCCAGTTACATTATCCTAAGGCAGTGAGCTTGAACATGAGGGTTTGAAGGTCAGGCAGAATTATACGTTCGGTTATTATGATGTATGTGAGTCTATCTTTTGCTAAGCAAGGCCAATATTAAACGATTACAAGGAAAATTAGCTGATAGATTTTGACTGACAAAAATGGTATATAACTCGCTCCTTTGCATTTGAAAGCCTTATAGCTTTGATATTCCATTTAAATTCTTTGTATTTGTATAAGGCATTTTTATTGAAGTGTTTGGAGAGAAACATTAAAGAATAAAAATGCTTAGGATACAGGAAAAGTGGTCGAAAAATATAAAAGTTAAAATAAGTTTTTATTGCCCCCACATGTTTAAAAATCATTTTTTTTGTCTCCCCTGACATAAAGGAGTAATAATGTAAAGAAACATATGTCCTTCAACATGATCCTCCCCTTGGTCTTTGCGGGTCTGAAAAACACCCGCCTGACAGGTATGGCTACCCTTTAACCTACTTGGCATTGGAGGGAAAGGGGAAAAGGCTGTTAGCTGAAAAAATGAGACATCTTTGAAGTTAATTTACTTTAGGACTTACGAGTGACTCACACGCGAGCGCACACACGCATACATATTTATAACATATATATATATATATATATATATATATATATATATATATATATATATATATATATATATATATATATATATATATATATATATATATATATTTATATTATACATTGCCACATGTAGAAAATAAGAGACGTCCGTGGCTTGGAAATAAAGTCGAAACCGATCAGGATTTTTCACCTGTGGTAATGTGTGATAAATGAATCACATACAAAAGTGATTATGATCATATATATATATATATATATATATATATATATATATATATATATATATATATATATATATATATATATATATATATATATATATATATATGTGTATATACTTATATACACTAGTGTGTGTAAGTGTGTGTTAAATTTTAACATAATAGCTTCGCTATTACAACACCATTTCCAAAAATGACCTCTTCGATTCAGCACTTACCCCCAACACACCACCTAACCCTATTGACACTGCATGTAATGATAGTGATTTTGTATATGGAAATTACGGTGACATCAATTATACTTCTTGCTGTAACTTTGGAGCCAGTGCTACTTGTAAATTCATCATGAAGTCGATTACGAATTATTATTATTATTATTATTATTTTTATTATTATTATTATTATTATTATTATTATTATTATTATTATTATTATTATGAATGAATAATGAGCAATCTTCATAAGCAATAAATTATGTTAATATTATATATATATATATATATATATATATATATATATATATATATATATATATATATATATATATATATATATATATATATATATATATATATATATATATATATATATATATATATATATATATATATATATATATTATTCATAAGTATTATTCCACGTAAAAGTTATAACAAATTCTTCAACTTTCCGGGATTCAACTTTTCGGCAGTTCAGCTGTCTGAATAAGGTGGATTTATTAAACGAACCACTGTTGTTGAAGTTCATGATATGGTCATTATCCAACACTATTGCAATGGTGTTGTTTCTCTTATGAAAACATGCTGCCCCTCTTTGTTCCAAAGATAACTTTTCCAAATTCCCACTAGTTTCCTTTCCCGCATAGGACAGATTGCAATGGTTACATTTTACCGGATATATATTATGTTTTAAAAATTGTTCGCTTAAGTTTCTGATAGTTGCGTCATCGAAATGAAAGGTAAACAGTTGATCATAGTCATATAACCTGATAAGTTCTTCTAAATTTAAGAGTAAGGGTAGAGAAATAGATATACCCAGCTTCCTGTAAGGAAACATTAGTGAACCATGACGAGTATCATCATCTTTCGAGGTCTTGATTCATTCTGTTCCCTATAGTGCTTAGGTTCACGCAGACTGTGTACTGTTAAAAACAGACGAGAACTCTAGTTTCTATAACTGTGTTTTGGGACGAAAAGTTATTAAAGTATGATTTAATGTATGTTTCTGTTCTTTGTAATTCTCGTTTTCAAGAACTCAAACGTAGGGGAGACTTTTTTCCGCTGTTTAGTTAAAGTGTGGATCTTGTGAATTAAATGTTATCTGGTATTATTGAAAATGAACAAATATTTATGTTACAATTCTAATAGAATCACTTAAGAAAGAGGAAGATGAGAAAACAGCAACTAACAAATAAAGATAAGCTACTGAACAAATGAATGTTTACGTGCATCAACACGATGCATGACGATTTAATATACGATTAAAGACTCTTTTGAACTTGCGAGCAACAACATAAATAATTGATGTTAAAGGTCACTACCTAAGATATGTAACGATTGATGCATTAGTAAAACCGAAGCTTGTCTGAGATCGGATCATTAAAAACTGGAATATAGCTGAGTTGTGTCAGTGTCACGGAAAGAAAGGCACGGTACAGGTTAAAATCTACGGAACATCGTCCTGAAACTTTCCACCCTCCTGTTTTATACCAGTGCGAAGAATGCCACACAAATTCGTTGGCCAGCGTTGATTCTTCACATGACCGGAATCTAAACACGTACTTTTTCAGGACTGCGTCTTTGGAATCACAGACGTCGTTGTTGCTTTAGAGTCTAGAGTCTAGACTGAGCTGGGTATATGGAAGCACGGGCTCTCGTTCCAGGAGCAGCCAGTAGTTCTGGAGACGGACCATTGCCAGGCCCTAATTTTGGGTTGCAGCTGTCATGTATGTAATTTTCTTTTGTAATTCTTTCCCCTCCCACATATTTATTCCTCTCAGATGTTATTGGTTTATGGTTTATCACTAGTTTTTCTCAATGTTTAACGTTCGATTTCGTCGATGGAACGGTTATATATAATGAGTCAGTTAATCTTGGAAATTTTGCTTGGTGGTATAGGAAATTTATAACTTTGCATTACTGCATAAGGGGAAGTATAAAAATCACCATTGTGGAATGGGATGCTATTTTGTTTGTCCGTTTTCTTCACACATATACACACATACAGCTTTATATATATATATGATATTATATATATATATATAGTTATATATATTATATATATATATATATATATATGTGTGTGTGTGTATATATATATACAGGGTGTGTAATTTAAAATACTTGATAGAATTAATCTGACAAAAAGAAGGATAAGAAAGCTTGATGTGTCTAGTTTTCTGTTCTTCTGAAGTTTCATTTTTTCTTTGTTTTATCAAATATTTTTCACAATTTCTGAAACTTGAAAATTGCTTCTTTTGCAGACATGTTATTGATCCATGGCTTCACTAGAAAAGAAAGTAAACTACGTTTTTTGGTTGGCTGAGCTAAAATGTACTGTCGCTTTCCAAGAAGGTTTACAACCCAGTACAATAAAGAAGCACCACACAGGAATTGCATAGCCAGGTGGATGAAGAAATTTTAGAAAACATGTTTTGTTACTGATAAACCTATGTCTGGTAGACCATGTGTTGATGAAGGAACTGTAGCATCTCTAGAACAATCCTTTGAAAGAAGTCCGGAAAAGAATCTAAGAGGAGCATCCTCGGAGATGTGAAAGAATTAATATTGATTAGGCATTTCTGAATAATTTAATGTTTTCTGACGAGGCAACAGTCCACATGAGCGGCAAGGTCATCAGGCATAATTGCCGTATTTGGGGAACTGAAAAGCCACATGAATCTGTTAAATTGAACTGAATTGGATGTAGAATTTAGGCCAAAGGCCAAGCACTGGGACCTATGAGGTCATTCAGCGCTGAAACGGAAATTGACAGCAAAGGGTTTGAAAGATGTAACAGGAAGAAAACCTTGCAGTCGCATTATGAATCAATTGTTAGGTAAGGGTGGAAAGTAAGATGGAAGAAAGAGAATATGAAAGGAAGTACAGTAAAAAGAACGAAAGGGGTTGCAGCTAGGGGCCAAAGGCACGCTGCAAAGAACCTTAAGTAATGCCTACAGTGCACCACATGAGGTGCACTGACGGCACTACCCCACTACGGGGCACATGAATCTGTTGAACATGAAGGAGATTCTCTCAAATTAATGTCTGGTGTGCTATGGGAAAGAATCGAACCATAGGACCTTTCTTTTTTGAAGGACGTGTTCTTAAAGGTGATAACTATTTAGAAATGCTGAAGACTTACTTTATTCCGAAGCTTGAACGATTAGAACTTACAGAGAATGCAGTTTTTCAACAAGATGGTGCACATTGTCACTTTGCTCTGCAAGTTTGACAGTTTCTAAATGAGAAATTCCGTACCAGATTGGTTGGAAGAGGTGGACCATTATTTTGGCTTCCACGTTCACCAGATTTGACGCCATTGGATTTATTTTTATGGGGACATGGGAAAAGTATTGTTTATTCAACCAAGCCTGGATCTTTAGAAGACTCTAAAGCAAAGGATAACTGATGTGATTGAAGGTATTACTGAAAATCATCTGGAAAATATTTTGCGAGAACTACAGAATCGCATTTCTCTTTGTAATGATGGTAGGCATGTTAAAAATTAACAAGACGAATAAAAAAAAATTAGGTCATTCTTCTTCCTTATCCTTACAGATTAATTTTAACATGTATAGTTACGAAGCTACAAGTATTTTAAATCGCACCATGACTTTATGTACACCCTCTGTATATAATATAATATAATATATAATATTATATAATATAATATAAACAAAAAAGATGAATGCACGAAGATGACGAAACTGACATCAAATCCATACGTAACCTCTTTCCATGGCACACACATGAGAGGAGGGCAATTTTTCCTCAAATGAAAGAAAAATGGGAAGGAACAGTTTTTAACTGTCTCTAGTGAATGAAAATGAACAAGGCCATATATCTCTCGCCTGATACAGTAATCACTTAATAGAAAATCAACATCGGCCGAACCCAAATTACCCC
>NC_089784.1:13638003-13695503 GCF_040412425.1 Macrobrachium rosenbergii | reverse complement strand
TGGGGTGAATAATTTTTCATTTTCACCCTCCTCAGCTTTTCAAAGACATTGTTAAATTTGGTCCTTTTAGTTTTCTGTGAAAGAAGACTATTGTGCCGGCTTTGTCAGTCTGTCGGCACTTTATTCTGTCCGCACTTTTCTGTCCGCCCTCAGATCTTATAAACTACTGAGGCTAGAGGGCTGCAAATTGGTATCTTGATCGTCCACCCTCCAATCATCAAACGTACCAAATTGCAGCCCTCTAGCCTCAGCACTTTTTATATTATTTAAAGTTAAAATTAGCCAAAATCGTGCTTCTGACTGCGATATAGGATAGGCTACCACCGGGCCGTGGTTAAAGTTTCATGTGCCGCTGCTCATACAGCATTATACCGAGACCACCAAAAGATAGATCTATTTTCGCTGGTCTTGGTTATACGCTGTACAAAAAACTAGATTGCGCCGAAGAAACCTCGGCGCATTTTTTATTTGTTTGTATTTAGTCTCAAAGTTATTGGGCTGCTTAATTACTGAGCGTTGCTTCCGTGTTTTGTTTCAAAAAAGTTGTGATGATTTGTTATTGATTTCTGTATTTCTTTAAAAATACACGGAAAATTAGCAATTAGTTTTCTGATTAAAAATTGGATTATTAATTTTTTTTTCATTCATAGGTATTCCTGTCAACAAAGTTTTGTACTTTTCTAGATTTTGCTTGAAAGAAATTAGGATTGATTATTGACACTCAAGCCTGATATTTACCACTTAGGATATTTTTCTAAAGGTTGCTGCCGTGAAATATGAAATATAGTCACTTTTTGTATTACATCAAAGGAAGGTCAGATGATTAATCATTTTATCGTTCTGTAAAATGAAATCAGATAATTATAAAAACTGTTCTGGTATATTTTTTTTAATGTCTGTTGAGGCAACAAGATGAAATCTCAGTAAAAGTGATTAATTATTAGTTTTATTTTCTTGAGTGAAATCTAAGATGTATATATATCTCTCAAAGTAGGATAATTCGCCAGACTTGAAACCAGTTCCTTGAAATGATGTACATTCACAGGATGTTGCTGGAACGCTGACGTTAAGTTGACATTCCTTATTTAAGAAGGAAAAGGGTTATTAAGAATAGCCCCTGTGAGCGACGGCTTATCTTCAAATTCAATATGGCGTCTCAACACGAACCTTTTCTTTTCCAGTTCAATATGACTTCTTAACACGAATCTTTCCTTGTCAGACAAACTTTCAACATAACCTTCACGTTTTTTTCTAGTTCCAATGCTTTAGAAATAACATCGTTTAATAAGACGATCCGAAGAAAATACATTGAAAGAGATAAAACCTGACGAACAGAGAGAATAAAAGGATTCTTTCTCATTTCTCTCTCTCGAGTTCTTCCACTTTTTCTTCTTCTTTTTTTTTTTATCTTAAGAACTTGTTGTGCGCCTTTGAATTAAGACACCGGCCGGACCTGTTCACCGTCGGCAAGAATGCTAAGCACGGTGCCCGTCCAGCAATGATTGACGTCATCTGCAATCAATTGACGGTTACTTATGTGACAGTATATTAACGGCAGTGTGAATGTCTGCGGTAAATGATGCAGGTGATGGATAAATCTATGCTGACGTTCCTTGATCGTTAGCTGCCATTGATGTATTTGATGCTACCTACATCACAGGATCGATGATAATTTGCAGTTTCTCCTGCCTCGCTGGCGGGTGCAGATCGGTTAAGGGCGGTTACCGACGGTTATGGGGCCTAAGAAGCGTTTTTTGGACATTGGAATGAATGATGCATTAAGGACTTTTCTGAGACAGTGTGTATATTTTGCCAGGTATTTGCTTTTTTCCCCACGTTCTTTGCTCAAAGAGATATATTTTTATTTCCTTATTTCTTTTTTTCATACTGGAATGGCATCCTGATTTTCGTACAAAGGTTTTAGTTTTTCCAATACTGCTATTTCTCATACTAATGATAATAATAATGATATCAGCTGCGTGAGTACTTTGCAGAGCTGTGCATACATAACGCGAATCAAGTTTTGCCAGACAACAAAGCTTGCAAGGTGTGTTACAATGCCGTAAACCAAATATGCAACTTTTGTGTTTATAAGCTTGACCTTGATCTTGACCTAAAGCCAAATTGACGGATGGGAGGTATTGTATTGGAAAGGTATTACAGTGTGAAAATAACTCTCCAAGTATGATAGTCTTACCTCGTAAGGTTCATAAGTTTGTGGAACTAGAAAAATTTTAACCTGTTGTCTGCTGACGTCGACAACCACGTTGGAGGTATCACAATAGCTTCCAGGCAAGAGAGAGAGAGAGAGAGAGAGAGAGAGAGAGAGAGAGAGAGAGAGAGAGAGAGAGAGAATGAATTATAGTTTGTAAGAAGAGAATGTTTACATTAATATGCATATATCCATACTGATTGATTGATTGATTGATTATGTCTATTAAGACTGGCGTTACAAATATATCTATCTATCTATCTATCTGTCTATCTATCTATCTATCTATCTATCTATCTATATATATATATATATATATATATATATATATATATATATATATATATATATATATATATATATATATATATATATATATATATATATATATATATATATATATATACGTATATGTATGTATATGTGTGTGTGTACATACTGCCCAAATTAGGAATAAAGAGAAGAAAAGGCCCACCAACTCCATACTCCCATTCGACATCGAGGCCGTCGTCGATAGGGTAGTCTAACCCCTCGTCAGTAATATTTGAATAAGGAAGCCAACAAGTTTTTAATCGATGCGAACAGCAAGCGAGTCTCTTGGTTAGAATTTGGGCGTAATTATGCTTTCATGAATTAGAGATTCCATTTTCCCCGATCCCCTGGGGAGGACCAAACGTAACTTTATGTAAACAAAGAAGATTAGAGTTTATCCGTACGTTAATTTAGTATTCCGCGAGACCGCTGTACTGTGGAATAAATACCCATCCGGAGGGAAATTGGATGCAGTCTGACAAGAGGCCCTATAATTAATCTTCAAACCAAAAAGCTTTAGATCCCGTAGGGGGTTAGTGCCGTCAGTGCACCTCATGTGGTGCACTGTAGGCATTACTTAAGGTTCTTTGCAGCGTGCCTTCGGCCCCTAGCTGCAACGCCTTTTGTTCCTTTTACAGTACCTCCTTTCATATGCTCTTTCTTCCATCTTACTTTCCACCCTCTCCTAACAATTGATTCACAGTGCAACTGCGAGGTTTTCCTCCTGTTGCACCTTTCAAACTTTCACTGTCAATTTCCGTTTCAGCGCTGGATGACCTTATTGGTCCCGGTGCTCGGCTTTTGGCCTAAATTCTATATTCAGTTCAATTCAAAGCTTTAGATATTTCAATGGAAACTCCTTTGCCGAAGCTCACGCTTTGGCTGTTGATGGTTACCCTACGTCTCTTGTTGAGTGTATTCCTTACCTCGACCGTGACTCTCTCTCTCTCTCTCTCTCTCTCTCTCTCTCTCTCTCTCTCTCTCTCTCTCTCATTATAATTGTGGGGCACTTGTTGCAAAGAGCTCCTTGAACCAGATTTACGTTTGCTTGTCGTTTTTTATTGTGCTTTTTTTTCGTGTCTTGCACTGTCCGCATCTGTTAATTTCCTGTCTCTGCAACCAGTCCTTTAGATGTCATTTTGGTTCTTCTTTATGCATCAGCGTCAGGAACCCGGGTAATTTGACGCCAGAGAGCTTCCAGGTAATCATATTTACTGAAGTGCCATTAAAAAAATGTCTGGGTCTGCATCGCTTTCTTTCACTTCTGTTTCCAAAATCAGCATTTTATCATCAAGCTCAAAATCACATTTTCTATATTTTTCCTGTTCCGTCTTTATTCCTTCCACCTTGTTTCGTTCCTCCTAATTCTCCTAATATTTTCAGCTATATCCTTCTCCTCCTCCTCCTCCTCCACCTCCTCGTGTAAAATACAGTTCTCGCTATTTTTTCGATTCTCCTTCATCTCCGCATCTACCTGCATTATTGCCTCTCCACAGCCTCCTTTATTCCTCCTCCACACTCGAAGTGTCGCCCGCAGAGGGAATAAGCAAAAACTAGCATGTTTTCGTGACCGGTTTTTCTCCACCCAAGAATTCTAGACTTCCTCTCTCTCTCTCTCTCTCTCTCTCTCTCTCTCTCTCTCTCTCTCTCTCTCTCTCTCTCTCTGCTTAACTAAACCACGACCGCTCACTTCTCGGATTACTCGTTCTCATTACTCCGCCGCTTTTTCATCAGCCATTAAGGTAAGCCATTTTAAATGAAAACTAACCGAAGATGCCGCTTCATTTGCAAGTATTATTTTCAGCAGAGTTTCCCCACTCATTCCTCATTACCTTCGCACACTAGTTCGGTTGAGTTGGATTTATGTGCTATTTGAAGCTCATCATTTCCTTACGGAGATGGATTGCATTGCGTGAAAGCACTTGATGTATATTAACTTTGATTTCTTACTTGTGAAATTTTAAAATCAATATGTATTTTATTCGAGAGAGAAGTATACCTTAGTTTAACCAGACCACTGAGCTGATTAACAGCTCTCCTTGGGCTGGCCCGAAGGATTAGACTTATTTTACGTGGCTAAGAACCAAAATTTAATGGTTACCTAGCAACGGGACCTACAGCTTACTGTGGAATCCGAACCACATTATAACGAGAAAATAATTTCTACCACCAGAAATAAATTCCTCTAATTCTTCATTGGCCGGCCAGAGACTCGAACCCGGGCCTAGCAGAATGCTATCTTTTTTTTGGGGACGTGGGGGTGAATACATCACGAAATGCCAATGGATGCGTATGGTATAAACTAAGGGTAATTAAGTTTTGGACGTTAAAACCTCTAACGTTTAATCTTGTTCTGTTAAGGAAAATTCGTGGATGCCACACAGCCGATCGTAATTTGTTACAAACCCGCTTGCTAATTACCATTATAACTTATGTCCGTCTCGTTTTCGCAAGGTCTATATACTAGTTATATTTGCTTTGCAAATGATTACCATTGCTTGAACGGTAATGATTACCGTTCTTTTTTAAATACAGATCATTGATTGTTGACTAAGGGACTTTGTTAATGAAATTTCTCTTTTTCTAACACGCACAAACACTAATCTTTTTCATATACATCGAGAGAGAGAGAGAGAGAGAGAGAGAGAGAGAGATTCTATGCACGTGTAAGTACGTGTGCATTGTAATTCTTTTTCATTTATTTCGTCCCATGTCAGCAAAAATGAGGCATTTGTGAACCGATGGTTAATAACTATTCCGGAAACACACACACACACATCTTAGGCAGACTGATACACGCGACCACTGGGCCGGCGGCCAAAGCCGCGCCATGGAAAGTGCAATACGGCATAAAGTTCTTCAGTTTCTCTGAGGATCATTGACTCAACCTCATTTTTCCCAAAGCGAGTTTGGAAACGTCTGTAGCAGTGACCAGCAGCCTTCCAGCAAGACCCAATATCCTTTATAGCTCGATGGGAATCTCGGCTTAAGTGATTGCCAGACTTTTGGGGGGAAGCGACGGAACAGAGTGGCATTCTCGAGCCATAAGGCTGGAAATCCTTCAATTAAGCCCGACGATTTCGCCCCTCATCGGTCATCAGGGACGAGGGCCCCTCTCGGGGGTGATCCCCTTCAATTGTGACCTAAGGAGGGTCCATAGAATTTTATGAATCCGATGTCAGTGAAATAAGAAACCCAGAGGGGGGTTTGAAAGGTAGTAGTCTTATCGTCCTCTTCCAGGTAGTTTGGAGAAAAGTTTAATGCTAAATAAAAGCGTCGCCTGGAATTTCTGAGGCAGAAGAAGACGATTTGGGAACGAGGAAGGACGTTTTCATCGCGTTAATTAGACTCACTGACTAATGACTTCCAGATTACACAGATACTGAGGTTCAACTCGCAATGGCGGTGTCTGCAGAGAATCCGATTTTATCTGCAAAGCTGAAGTAAGGGGCCAGGCTAACAGACAGGGAAGCTTCTTTTAAGTCTGTCTGTTGCCTGGTAGTACCAGTCCCCTTGGTGTATCGCCCTCTCCCTCTCCCTCTCCACTCTGCTCTCTCTATTAGTTAAATTGGACTTGCTGACACATGGTGTCTTAATTCTTGTCATTTTTTGCACACTTTCAGTGTTCTATTGTGACTGCCGAGTATAGTGAATTTTTATCCCACTACTTCTGAGCTTCGGAACTTTCTCCTTACGCCTGCTCTTCTTTTCTTTTATCCATCGGTCTGGACCAGAGAAGGGCACCAGGTTGCCATGGCCTCGGCCTCTTCGTCAAAACCTGGTATTCTGCATTAACTTTCATTGTTTTTCTTTTCCATTCCGTATTAACGGCGTAATCTGGACAATTCGCTATTTAATAGCACGCTATTGGCAACGATTCCCACTGCGAACGTATATAGCATCGCGTGTCAACACATTCTCTAGTGAGCGACTGAATTCCTCGTATACCCATTTCCAAAGGGTGATCGATGAAGGACTGACTCCCCTTTTACCCCTTTAAGGCTTAGTGGTGACGTAAACCGAAGCTTCTTTCTCACGTGACATTCTAATCATTCTGCCTCGTGATGTCGCAAGAAGGTCTCACGCTCACAATGAACCCATCAAAGATTTATTGCGAAAATGAGAGGGTAATTCCGGAGGTTAATATTACCGTTCTCATGAGGCAATCAGATGTGAAGCATTAACTCGCATCTAGTCGAGGTCACGTAAACAAGCGCCATATAAGGGCCGATAACAGTCAGTCATCGAGAAAACTGGGTCTCCTAAATTTAAATTGATTTGTGAAATCTTTTCCCGATCAGATTATTAATACAGCTTGACATTCTGATAGTAGTGTGATAGTCAGATGCATTTAATACACATGAAGTCATGTAATTATATTTTTTGAGTAAGAATTCCTAGCTTTCATGAGGTATATTGTTTGAGTAAGAATTCCTAGCTTTCATGAGATATATTTTTGAGTAAGAATTCCTAGCTTTCATGAGGTATATTGTTTGAGTAAGAATTCTAGCTTTCATGAGTCATATTTTTGAGTAAGAATTCTAGCTTTCATAAGGTATATTTTTTGAGTAAGAATCTTCATGAGGTATATTTGAGTAAGAATTCTAGCTTTCATGAGGTATATTTTTGAGTTTAGCTTTCAAGGTATATTTTTTGAGTAAGAATTCCTAGCTTTCATGAGGTATATTGTTTGAGTAAGAATTCCTAGCTTTCATGAGGTATATATTTTTTGAGTAAGAATTCTAGCTTTCATGAGGTATATTTTTTGAGTAAGAATTCTAGCTTTCATGAGGTATATTTTTTGAGTAAGAATTCTAGCTTTCATGAGGTATATTTTTGAGTAAGAATTCCTAGTTTTCATGAGGTATATTTTTGAGTAAGAATTCCTAGCTTTCATGAGGTATATTTTTTGAGTAAGAATTCCTAGCTTTCATGAGGTCATATTTTTGAGTAAGAATTCTAGCTTTCATAAGGTATATTTTTGAGTAAGAATTTTTTGAGGTATATTTTTTGAGTAAGAATTCTAGCTTTCATGAGGTATATTTTTGAGTAAGAATTCTAGCTTTCATGAGGTATATTTTTTGAGTAAGAATTCTAGCTTTCATGAGGTATATTTTTTGAGTAAGAATTCTAGCTTTCATGAGGTATATTTTTGAGTAAGAATTCCTAGCTTTCATGAGGTATATTTTTTGAGTAAGAATTCCTAGCTTTCATGAGGTATATTTTTTGAGTAAGAATTCCTAGCTTTCATGAGGTATATTTTTTGAGTAAGAATTCCTAGCTTTCATGAGGTATATTTTTTGAGTAAGAATTCCTAGCTTTTCATGAGGTATATTTTTGAGTAAGAATTTAGCTTTCTAGGTATATTTTTTGAGTTTCTAGCTTTCATGAGGTATATTTTTTGAGTAAGGATTCCTAGCTTTATGAGGTATATTTTTGAGTAAGAATTCCTAGCTTTCATGAGGTATATTTTTTGAGTAAGAATTCCTAGCTTTCATGAGGTATATTTTTTAAGAATATGAGGTATATTTTTTGAGTTTCTTTCATGAGGTATATTTTTGAGTAAGAATTCCTAGCTTTCATGAGGTATATTTTTTGAGTAAGAATTCTAGCTTTCATGAGGTATATTTTTGAGTAAGAATATGAGGTATATTTTTTGAGTAAGCTTTCATGAGGTATATTTTTTGAGTAAGAATTCTAGCTTTCATGAGGTATATTTTTGAGTAAGAATTCTAGCTTTCATGAGGTATATTTTTTGAGTAAGAATATGAGGTATATTTTTTGAGTAAGAATTCCTAGCTTTCATGAGGTATATTTTTTGAGTAAGAATTCCTAGCCTTCATGAGGTAAATTGGATTTACAATTGTATAATTGTGCTCCAACAGATTCTTCCTTTTTTTGTCTAGTAGTCTCTTCGAAACGCTAAGTCACAGTTCAAACAGTCGTCCTTCAGAAGTATTTGAATATTATTGTACCATAATTCACGACATTACGGCTACCACTGCGTGACGTGCATAAATATTCACCAGTTTTGGCCTCTCCTTACCTTTCGTTGCATCCTGGATTCCATGTCGTATAAGCATGCAGTTACGAAACCTCAGCTCACCTCTGTCACGACATCTCCAAAAATAAATGAAATGATTATATACTTTGGAAACATATTGATTTCGAGAGGAAATACTTAAACGGCATATACATAGTATTTCCAAGAGATCTAGTAGTTGCTTTTGTCCATTTAAATTTCTCCTCTACATTTGCATAGTTGTCAGTACGAATACTTGAGGCCTAGTGGTCACCAAGACTTCCTACAGAGTCCTGTATATTGAAATTTATTTGCTTATACATGCACTATACATTATATATATATATATATATATATATATATATATATATATATATATATATATATATATATATATATATATATATATATTTCTTCTTCTTCTTTCGACCTTATTAATTCCCACTGTATAGCAGGGTCGGCTGCTCGAGTCAACTTTCTCCATATATTTCTATACCTTGCATCTTCTTCCCCAAGTCCCACCTCACCCATATCCATCCATCTGATCCGCTGGCGTCCCACACTCCTCCTCCCCATATATTATATATTTATATATATATATGTATATATATATATATATATATATATATATATATATATATATATATATATATATATATGTATATATATGTATGTATATATTAGTATTCAACTGTGTTCCCTAATAGGGGATGGCACCAGAGAAAAAAAAAGTAATAGCCTCTTATAACTTTCATGCTTTAACTGCTGAATCGTCGAGAATGCTCTCATAGTAATTGTCAATGACTTGCGATAATAATGTACCATATTTTAGGCCGAGCAGAGCTTATTGGAGAGTTGTGGATCCTTTGGGGAGGAAATACCCTCTAAATGGTGGACGATCCCCTATTTTATGGCTAAGAGCAGCCACGTATTACTGCCACCCAGTGGCAAGCCGGAGAAGTGCCTAGTGAAAGGTTGTGGATCCCTTGGTATGACGAAATGTTCTTCAAATGGTTGTTAGCTTCCTCCTTTGAGGCCGATGACAAGGACGCTTTTGCTCCTTTGGAGTAACGCGAATGGGAAGTATTAACATTCTAGCCATTCTGTTTTGTATGTATCACGAATTGGATGTGGTAAGAGTACAAAAGAAAATGTAGAGATGTATATATATATATATATATATATATATATATATATATATATATATATATATATATATATATATATATATATATATATATATATATATATATATATATATATATATTTATTATATATATATATATTATATATATATATATATATATATATATATATATATATATATATATATATATATATATATATATATATATATATATATTGCAGGATCCTCATGGGTCTTCCATTTCTACTGTAGTTCTTGATCAAGTCTTCCGTTGACATATTCGTATTGGATTATTTTGAAAAACTGCAAAGTTATGTATGCAACAATCAGCATAGCGTGTAAATTCAATAGCTTTCTGTTTAATAATATAAAGAGTCTTGAGTGAAATATTGACTTTACGTGTCAGAGATTTCATGGCGATTTGACATAGCGTGTCACACTTACTAGATCGGCTGTTATTTTCCTGATTTTTTTTTCCTCGTGCAAAATTCACTGAATATTTCATATTTTCGTCAGAATGTAAGTTGTGGAATTTCTCATGTCCCACAGGCATGGCTCCACCAGCCACGATCCTTCAAGAATTGTGGATTACGACAGTCAAATTACAATTGCTAGATAAAACGAGTCCTGTTCAGATTATTGTAAATTGTTCTGTCTTATAAGTCAGACAAACAACTTACAGATTGTGGCTAGATATCGGAATCGGATAAGTGCATGTATTGCGTTGGCAATCTTTTGGCATCAGACAACTTCTGGCCTCACACAGTGATAAAATGTGGCCTCGTTTTAGAAATCGGAAAGCTTATTGAATTACGATGACAGTATCATCCAAAGATGATTGCCTCAGCTTACATCATCCAATTGCGTGAGTGTTCGATGGCGTTGGCATGAGAGGTAGATAAAAATAATTACGATTAAATTAGATTTTCGCTGTCATTATTGATATTATCATTATTATTTGTTGTTTGTGTGAGAGACAGAGATAATAATGACAGTTACATTAGATCTCTACAGTTATTCTTAATATCATCAGTGTTAGTGTTATTAGCTTACTTCTAATACTTCTTTTTCCCAATTATTCAACTCCCCGCCGAAAAAAAAATTATAAAAATAATGGCGGAAATAAAACACGCTTTATGAAAACAATGGAACGTTCACGTTATTAATCTCCCCGGAGAGAAAAAAAAAAAGATCCGTATTACTCATTAATTAGGGCACTCGAAAGAATGAATGTTTTCGGAGCTCCCTACCACAGGGGTCATTATGGGAGAATTAGTTAAAAGAGATGATTTACAATCCCGAGGGCGCTCGTTAATGTGACGCAGGATATCGGAAGAACGTGATTCCCTCACGGCCCAGTAATTGGGAATCCTTTGATTTTCATTAATGAAGGATCCACTGAAATTGGATGGAAATGAAAATTGTTTGTGTGGGTGTGTTTGAGAGAGAGAGAGAGAGAGAGAGAGAGAGAGAGAGAGAGAGAGAGAGAGAGACTGAAAATGAACGGAATGAAAATTGTTTGTGTGTGTTTGAGAGAGAGAGAGAGAGAGAGAGAGAGAGAGAAAATGGACGGAATGAAAATTGTTCGTGTGTGTGTTTGAGAGAGAGAGAGAGAGAGAGAGAGAACAGAATGAAATTTTTTTTTTCTTTGAGAGCGAGAGAGAGAGAGAAAGAGAGAGAGTTTGCAAATGAACGGAATGGAAATTGTTTGAGAGAGAGAGAGGGATTGAAAATGAAAAGAATGGAAATTGAGAGAGAGAGAGAGAGAGAGAGAGAGAGAGAGAGAGAGAGAGAGAGAGAGAGAGAGAATGGATATTGTTTGAGAGAAAGAGAGAGAGAGTTTGAAAATTAGCGGAATGGAAATTGTTTGAGAGAGAGAGAGAGAGAGAGAGAGAGAGAGAGAGAGAGAGAGAGAGGTGAATGCCTTGAAATCGGATGGAAAGGAAGATTTCGTGCATTTTTATGTGGAGATGGGATGGAGGGGAATGTTTTAAAACTAGATGGGACAAAAATTCCGTAAATATATTGTGAGTATGTGGGAGAGACAGAGGATGTATTGAATCTGCATTTAAATGAAAGCTATGTTTATATAAGAGACAGACAGACAGAGAGACAGAGAGGATGCATTGAGATTTAATTAAGAGGAAAATTTTGTGTGAGAGGGAGAAAAAGAGAAAAAAGCAGGCCTACCGCTCGTGTTGAAGTTTAATCCTATCATCTTATTTTTTCCATTTTCTCTTCATATTTCTTGTTTCGTTCGGGCCTGGGCTAGGTGTGGGCATTCGTTTGCCCACCCCGTTGACTTCTTCATTTTGAAAGATTTTCCTTTTAAAGTGAAGTATATCTTTAACCAGACCACTGAGCTGATTAACAGCTCTCCTAGGGCTGGCCCGAAAGATTACTGTAGACTTTTAAAGGCTATATGAATAGGATGTAGCTCAAAGCCAGTCACTTCACGTCCCTCACGAGGAGGCAAATTAGACGATGCCCTGAGAAGACGTCAGAACCAAGACAGCCAGAAAACCCGCCGAGGGGCTCTTCATGACATGAACTGCAGTAGTGCCTGAGGTCATTGCAGTCCTCGCATGATCAAATGAGATAACTCTGTTGCCTCGTAATGGCGGCGCGTCGTCATGCACCTGGGGATTTATAAGACGGGGAATGGATATCTTTAGAAACGTCGCTGCGTTTTTCATTAGAATGCCTGTGATTACCCTCCCGGGAAATACTTCTGTACACAGAAGTCTCGCCCAGTTCTAAGAAAGGAAGAGCAAAAGTGATGGGACCTAAGAATTCGTTAGGATCGATCTTGGGCCAAAGCCTGTGACGGGCGAAAACGCCTGGGATTGGACAAAGATATGTAGGAGTGTATATATATATATATATATATATACATATATATATATATATATATATATATATATATATATATATATATATTCAATATATATATATTGAAATTATTTTACATAAATATATGGATATACTGTATATAAGCAGAGAGAGAGAGAGAGAGAGAGAGAGAGAGAGAGAGGAGGAGGAGGAGGAGGAGGAGGAGGAGGAGGAGGAGGAACACCGCTACAGATAGTAACATAATAACAAGGCCTCAAACCGTTCCCAAGTGAAACCTCCCCAGCAGAGGAGCATTTAATTAGACACAATCATTTTATGGTGACTTGCCTTCCCAGAAGGATGTAAATAAGGACACCCTGAAACAACAGCGTCTCTCTCTCTCTCTCTCTCTCTCTCTCTCTCTCTCTCTCTCTCTCTCTCAAGGGCAGTACGTTGCTGGGAGCGATGAGATGAGGCCTGCACTTGGATTGACCATGTAACATGCATAATGAGAACCAAAGTGTGGGATTTATCAAGGTCTAGATATTTTAGACCTTGGTATTAATGACTGGATTTCTTGGGGGTATCCTAGACTACTAAAACGATCTTCATAGAGGGAATCTTTTTCGCTGAAATCTTTTCAGAGGTTTTTTAAAAATTTTCCTTGGGGTTTTCATTCACTGTTCACGTGTAAATTTTTTTGTGTGTGTTCATGTACGTTTTACTTTCCTTCTTTTTGATCGGCATTTATTTTTTGTCATAGGGAACCTTTTTCCATTTAGCTTAATTCCCTTGTTCTCCTGTTATAAATAAGTCTGTTCTCATTAATAATAATAATAATAATAATAATAATAATAATAATAATAATAATAATAATAATAATAATAATAATATAATAATAATAATGACTCCGTCGGTGCCGAGAACAGGAGTAATTTTGTATAAGGTCCACAATAATATATCAGTGGTAGAATGCGAGACTTTATAAAAATGTATAAATAGCTTTCGAACCCTATCCTGGGTTCATCTTCAGTCCAACTGAAGATAAACCCGGGATAGGGTTCGAATTGTGGACCTTTTCCAAAAAAAAAAAAAATAAATAATAAATAGATAAAATACTAATAATAAAGCATCGCTGCTAACATCGAATTGCTTTTTATTTAATGACACCATTGCTAACGTTATGTACGCTGCTGTATTACTTAATTTTTGTCAGTTTATTCGTGGACAGAAAGTAATTTTATCCGTAAATTGTGCTTCATCATTTACATTCGTTCACATTTGAAAGTCTTACGTCAGATGTGTTTGATTATGTATGTGTTTGACTCCCTTCCAAACAATGTCCGTCTTCATCTGATAGTGCGCCGTAATTTCTAGGGAGGCAGAGCATTAGAAAGTCTCGTGTGTGTGTGGTAATGTCCTTAGCAGCTTTTTGTCGGAACGAGATAAAACCATCGACAATAGGGCGTCCATCTTCAGGGTCTTTTGTTTTCCTTATCTGAAAACCCGGAAGAGTGGCGCATTGTGTTTATTTGTCTTATGTACATTTGTTTATGTCGGTGTGCATTTGTGGGGGGGGGACGTTCATACGGCACTTTCAAGATTGTATCTGTAGCATTCAGAGGGAAATTTACACAATGCCAGGGGCTAGATCATTGTTTAGATTCTGTGAGTGATACCTTACTCTCGTTGTCTGGTCGAGTAAGGAGACGTAGATGGCGCTGTTTTCATTTGTCGTTTTTATCTGCATGCAAATTAATTTTGTTCGTGCATGTCATTGAGCGTAATGAGGCGAAGAGCATTAGCCTGGTTGTTAAATAACGCAGAAAAATTGCAGAATTATAATGATTGGTAGCATCAGCCTGATAGTCCTAATCCGGTTGCATAATTCATGAACCATTTCATCCTGTGGTAAACACAGACAAATGTTCTTTTTCTTTCTTCTTTTTCTTTTCCTCCTGGCTTGTGCTAATTAGAACAATGAGCAGCTTGTCCCAATGGCCTCCCTTCTCAAAAGAAAAGTTTCAAGGATTGTTTTCTCCACTATATGTTTCAAGATACTTGAATTTGCAGTTCTATTGTTATACGTATTAGTAGTAATCTGCCAGTTTATAGATATATTGCTATTGGGGCATATTCTCTCTCTTATACAATTCCTATTGAAGCCAATGGCATTATTTGCAGAGACTATCTTTTTATATAGACTTTGAGTCAGTCTATACTTCTTTTTCTCGTTAGGGCAATCTTCTCTGGAATACGGAAAAACTATTCACGTTTCTTTCCATTTACTTATTATAGATATATCTGTACTTAACATGGATAACGTCGTAGGGAACTGTAGTTTATCCCTCCGTTTGTCCGCTTGCCTGTCCGACACTATGTCTGTCTCGTTTGCCTTGTCACTACAACTCTTCCTTGACGGTCGGTGGATTTCAGTCAAACTTGGTATAAAGTTTGATAGATGTGCGTGGAGTGAGATCACCCGTTTCTTCCGTCTGCACTTTTAATTTTTTATTCGTTTATTTTTTTTATGTGAAGAATTGGGAAAAAATTGGAAGTCTGGGTTCAGGTGCTGTACATTTTGCAATTCTTTTTGTTATTTATTGAATTGTTGCTTGAAGACTTTGGCGGAAATTGGAATTCTGGGTCCAAATGCTGTAAATTCTGTAAGCAACTGTCGGGTTTTTATCTACCGTTGCAAGAACCGCAATGGTTTCTTCTTCAACATTTCGTCTGTAGAATTGCTTTGAGACAGAAGTTGGGTGGGGTTCGGTAAGCTACACCTATTGTTTTAGTAATACTCTTAGATTGCTTGTTTGCTTGTTTTGTACTCAGTATCTTCAGGATTTTCAAAACACTTTCCAAAGTTACCGAACATTTCTAGAGATATTTGTCTTATTATATACTGAGCTGATTTCACTGATATACAGTCAGAATCCAGCGACTTTTGAAAATCGGTTGTTATAATTATCTGGCCATAAACGAGGACAATAACCTGCAATTGCTCAGTGTTCACAAAAAGTCTGTTTTTTTCGAAATAAAAACAAAGTGCCTCTTATATCTCACTTCCTGTAACTTTCTCTATTGTAGGAAACACGATAACTACTTAGGCATGCATTTTATCTTGTCTAGTAAGTGTCTCAGCGGATGTTTTAAATGAAAATCAAATTGAGGTTCAAGATGAATGTATTTCTAATTAGTTATCTGTCTGTTTATGTATGCGCTTTAATTCTTTTATTTATTTATTATCTGTACTCAGTTTTTTACATTTTCACCTATGGCTGTTCTATTTCACGTCGAATTTTGTCACAAGTAAGTTACCTTTCAGTAATAATCTATAATAATAAAATCCGAGTGGATCTTGTTTGTCCACCCCAGTAGGGGAGACATGACACAGCCACCCTCCCCCTGCAAGCCGGTTTCTCCGTCCCGTGAGGAGGCTGGGTAGGTAGGGAAACGGGAGGGTAGGGGAGACATCCACCCTCCTCCTGCAAGCCTGTTTGTTCGCCCTAGGTGGGGCGTGATAGATAGGGGATCGAAAGGGTAGGGGAGGCATGACACAGCCACCCTCCTGCCCCGCGAAGCACAGCGCGCGCCATCAAGTTCGTAATAATAATAATATAATAATAATAATCAGCTATCAGAGCATTTAGATAATTTGTCATTAAGATTATTACCCTGAGAAGGAAGGAAATATTTAAAAAATTAATAAGATACTGTAAAAGGTGCTTTCATAATGTTTACCTTTTAAAGAAGATTTTGCGATTAGATTTGGGTCGTTCCATCCTGCCACTTAATACGCAAATTTTCAAAGCGTTTTCGCAATTTAGTAAAGAGTTCTTACTTTCAGCGACTAAACAATTCTAAGAGGAAAATTATTATCTGAAGGATTAATAGAGCAGAGAGAGATGTTGAGATGTTCCTTTCTTTTGTCTTAAACGGAGTAAGAAAGACAGCACCTTAATTATTGCCAGATGATTGCACGCTTGTGGTTAGCAAACAGCGACAAAGCAACAGTCTAACAAAGCAGGTCGTCTGAGGATCTGTGTCAAGTGTGATGATCTTGCCATGCAACAATCTCTCGTCAAGAATTAAGTAATAATGCATAAGTGGGGCGGATTGTAAACAAAGAAGGTAAGATTCCCTAATTTGCGGAGAGGAGAAACTATCACATTTATACTGTAAGGTTTCTTCGTTCATATCGGAATTCTTGAAAGGAAGAATTTTTGTTTTTTCAGGTATGTATTGATGACATTCAGTTATATATTAACATTTAGTTATACATTAACTTCAGGATTAGGTTATACTTTAACTTTCCAGGTACTGTATTTTTTAGTTCCTGAGCAAAAGGCAAAGTAAAGCATGGCATAATGCGCTTGTTGTGTAATCAGGTTCTTTGATGCATTATAAGAACGACGGGGATACGTTTTTAAAGTTGAAGTCTTCAAGGAAATAATGGAGCTCCCAGTGATGTTTGTATGCGTTTCAGAAATAAGAATTCTTTTGACCTGGTTTCAACTATTGTTTGTTATGTGTTTGTTTGATTGCAGGTTGACTCAAAGGTCGCTAATGAACGAACACACATAGGTATGATCAGCGCCCAAACTATCTGTTCACCCACTTTGTGTTTGTACGTTGACACCAATATTCATTTGTTGATTTTTATGAAAATTCCTTAAAGATTTGGCCAACAAACTATTAGGTTTTGGGAGAGAGAGGAATGCATCGTTTGGGGAATAGGGACCTGTTTTTGAGTGGATTGCTCAGCCTTTTTCTGAAATTTGTGGTCACCTAATTCTCTTGTTGTATCTGAGTCATTCGCTTTCATAAGTGAGTTATGTATCAGGGTGTTTATGCATGTTTATTAGAAGAAGAGTCATCAGTTGTAATGTTTGATTAACATGATACATATATTGGTAAATGGAAATTAAAAAATTTATCTGGATGATGATATCCTTGATTCAGCGACTGCTCTTATCATTTCCTGTTTTTCTTGAGGCGTCAGTGACATTGGTGATTGAAAACCCGGAATAACAATACTTAGTAGTTCAGTGAAGGTAGCGTTCTTCCTTTCTCCAGTAAGACCACCTGTGCTGTCGGTTGAATTTTCTTCTTCATTTTGTAGATATAAGAAAGAAAAGCTCAATAGGTCTTTACTTATTCTTTGAAGGCTTGTCAATGTGAAGGACTTCACTTCTTCATTATCTGGATATCAGAGAGAAATATCAAAAGCACCCTTCCATTGGTTGCTGGGGTTTGTTTTGGCTAAGGATTGCACCTCTTCTCCGTCGACACGAAAAAAGAAGAAAAGAAAGGAAATAAAGAGAAAGATTGGACCACCCCTTCCTGTTAGGTGCTTGCCCCGTTCTCAATAACGCCCATGCACACGCACCGAGGAAAGAAAACCAAACTTGTTTTGAAGTTGTGACAGGCTACAGTCGAGACCCGTGAAGGAGAAAAAAAAAAAAGGAAATGGAATGTGTCAGCAGAAATATGGGAGTTGAAAAAAAAAAAGAATAAGACCTTCCCCTCAGGCGTCGTTTCATGGGTAAATACAGTTTACTAGAAACATCGTAAAGGGACGGACGCTATTTTTTCTTTATATCATCCGTACTGTCATAACACCCGTCACCTGCGAAAGAGCTCAAACGCGAAGTAAAAAAACAGGACGTATTTTGGAGTTTTCTCCTCCCAGCCTTCCGCTTCGTCAAAGGAGGAAGAGGAAAAGCGATCGAGATAAACAAACCAATTATTGGGGTTCAGGATGTCAGTAATAGGGCATCCGTGTATTTTTTCCCCTCCATTTTTAAGGTATCTTGTTGATAGGGGCTTGACGAATGCTGTTGTTATTTATAGACTCTCTCTCTCTCTCTCTCTCTCTCTCTCTCTCTCTCTCTCTCTCTCTCTCTCTCTCTCTCTCTCTCCCCTTGAGTTTAGTTTTTCGTGAAATGGTGTACCTTAAAATATGATAGACTGGAAGACAAAATTCGTTACTCCTTGGAGCCGTGATTGAAATTAAGGTTAAAACTTGCGCTGTGCATGAGAAAATAGCCGTTGGGTCTGCTCCTTCTTTCCTTTCCATTTTCTCTTACTTCTTCAATAACCGTTCCCTTTTGCTCAGACACCAGACATCGGAGGTGCCTCACACTGAGGGACCTAGGGCAACCCGAACGAACTGTAAGGTCTGCAAGGTCTTAGGAAATTGGTTTTATCCCATCTCGCATAAGCTTAGTCTTCCTCTAATGAACAGTAAAAGAGCATCATATATAATAATTTCAGTGAAGTTTTTACTTGTGATTATCATCTGTATTTAACTACCATATCGCTCTTCTGAAATGTATGGGAACAACACAAGCAGCAACGATAATCAAAACAATAATAAAATAAAGTCCTCTTCATCAGCATCAATTAAATCAAGATGCATAATGCAACAGCCTCATAAATATGGTAATGACGGACAGGCAAGGAGGACTTACTTAGAATTTGTCTTTTCATTAAACACCCAGAAAATGTATGCGAGCGAGCACAAGTTAATTACGCCTTGTGAAGTATTTATGGGGGAAACAGAACGCATCTGAAACCTGTTAGATAATTACGTCCAGTACGTCGAATGCATAATTGCGGGGTAATAAATATCGCCAGCCTTCTCTTTTTTTTTTTTTTTCTTTTTTACATATTTTTTTGCGTTAGTGATCCTCATTAGGGAGCCGATCGGCAAGATAGATAAGAGTTAAGATTGGAATGTGCATGTAAATTAACTCTCTCTCTCTCTCTCTCTCTCTCTCTCTCTCTCTCTCTTGTAAGATCATTGTTTATAGTCCTTTACACGCATGATCTCATGCATGGTAATTGATTGATCGTTATCTCTCTCTTGGCGTCACATGTAAACAGGCGAATCGGGCATGATAAAAGGGATGTTGCTGGTGCGCGGTTCATTTGCATATGTGACTCCGGTCCAAGTACCTCCATTGAATAATTAAATCAATAAATATATGGCTGTTTGCAGGTGTCACGGTGCATGCGCAATTATAGTCCTTTAATTTAGATTTCGCTCAGGAATACTAAAGCGGAGGTCGGGAGTGTGTCGCAGTGTTAGTTGGCAAGTTATTGCTTATGTGTTGTTGGTGATGAGGGCACATTGTGGCTATTAAATGACATTATATGGCTTGTTCGTTTTGCTGTGTATGAAATAAATTCAACAGTAATGAACGGTGTAGAAAAATGAACCTTTGTGTGTATACACATATGCACACACATTATATATATATATATATATATATATATATATATATATATATATATATATATATATATATATATATTTATATATGTATATCACTGATACTTATTCATTTATAAATCTTCTAAAAGCTGTCAGGATTTCATGTTATAGGCAATTCAAAATTACCGATGTTTTAATGACAGTGTGTGTGTTGTTGTGTGTATGGTATATATATATATATATATATATATATATATATATATATATATATATATATATATATATATATATATATATATATATATATATATATATATATATATATACACATATATATATATATATATATATACACACGCACACACACACAGTCATTAAAACATCGGTAATTTTGAATTGCTTATGACATGAAATCCTGACAGCTTTTAGAAGATTTATAAATGAATGAGTATCAGTGATACCGAGAAACAAATGCCAAAAATCTGAGGGGAAAAGTAAAGATGAGGAAGCGACCAGCAAAATAAATGAAGAAAGCTTTGGTAACTGTTAGAAATAACAGAACTGAAAGAAAGGGTGCGACAACAGCGGAATTACAACAACCTACTCTAACGCAGTTGGAGTAGGCGTAACATCAGCGTAAAAATGCTACCCCAAAACACGCGTAGAATACGAACATCAAAAACATTTAGACAAAAGCATGAGCAGTCAGAGTGAAATCTCTTCACTAAAAATAAACAAAGGACATCAACAGCGACAGCAACAGCTCGGCGACCGCAGAATGAGTGGAATAAATAGGAAAAAACTCGGAGGGAAATGTTTGGCTGTCACAAGAGACACGGATTATGTTCACAGTAGTTGGAGGTTTGTCATTTTGTTACAACAAGCAGAGTAACAATAGCTGGAATAAGGATATTATTATTATTATTATTATTATTATTATTATTATTATTATTATTATCGCAAAATATGCACTGGTCATGCCCTCAATTCGTCATCACTGACCATAGCTGTTGTAACGCCAGTTTACATAAATTAACCAGTCATCATGCCTCGAATAAAGAATAATTGATGATGATGCTGATCATAGCTACTTCAGCAACATCAACAGTCACCATCACCATCATTATCAATATCACCAATTGCAAGTGAAAGTCCAAACCAATCATATTTGAAATAAGTTCACTGGCTCTTGCTTCTTTCTTTCTTTTTAGTTTTCTGTAAAAGAAAACTTTTGAGATGGCTACTTGTCTGGCCATCCGCACTTTTTCTGTCCGCCCTCAGATCTTAAAAACTACTGAGGCTAGAGGGCTGTAAATTAGTATGTTGATCATCCACCCTCCAATCATCACACACACCAAATTGCAGCCCTCTAGCGTCTGGCACCACTATAGGTACCAACAACACAGGCCACCACCGGACCGTGGCTGAAAACTCCTTGGGCCGCGGCTGAGAGTTTCATGGTCTGTGGCTGAGAGTTTCATACAGCATTATACGCTGTACAGGAAACTCGATTGCCCCGAAGAAACTTCGGCGCATTTTTCACTTGTTTTTATGTTAATGGTGGTGTGGGTTGACCCGACGCCTGACGAGACATGGAAATTGGTATGAAAATGTCAGTGATTCCTTATTTCTGTTTTCGGTTATTCGTGTTCCGTTTCCCTTCTTGCTTGCCTCGTCATGACTTGCGAGAGCTAAATAGCTGAAGAAAGAGAGAGAGAGAGAGAGAGAGAGAGAGAGAGAGAGAGAGAGAGAGAAGGAGGGGAAGGAGGAATGGGGTGTTGGTGTTAAACAGGAGAAATAAGATGAGAAAAAGACAAATAGAAAAAGGATAGAAAGATAGTAAATGCAGAGAGGGCCAAATGTAAAATTGAGAGAAAGTAAAAGTCATATAAACATAATCAAAAAGAGTTAAACAAAAAAAAGTTATGAAAAAAGAAAATTAAACAGACAAATAACGGAAGCAGAGACAGCTGGCATAGATAAACAATCAGACAAATAGAAAACGAGAGAGAGAGAGAGAGAGAGAGAGAGAGAGAGAGAGAGAGAGAGAGAGAGAGGGGGCCCCCCTTTTTTGCAGACCATTCCAAAACCATAATGTCAAAGGAACGGTAAACTGGAAGGCTGGATTGCTTGATTGCCTCTGTTGCTTCCGTTCCCCGAAGGGTTATGCGTGGGAGCAATGATCCCTTGCAATTATAATAGCACTGTTGATCTAAAGGTGATATCGGCACGTTGAATGTTGCCACTGAATGTGGGAATTGTCGCTTGCCAGAGTCATGTCTGCTGTTTTTTTTTTTTTCAGCATGTCTTTTATTTTTTACTATTTTTTTTTTCAAGTAGGTGTCTTCTTTAATTTTGTTTGATTAATTTTGGGATGTTGGAATTTGCATGAATATTTTTATAATTTTTTTTTTTCATTTTTGAGGGTTAGTATTCACGCGGTTTTGTTTTGCTTTTCTTCATATTTTTTTCAATTTTGGTTTCTTAAGTTTTAGGGTGTTTGTAGAGTCATTGCTCTCACTGTTCATTAATATAATTATCAATAACTTTTTTTATTTTTCTGTATGATAATGATTATATTTTTGTTTCAAAACGTTTTTAATTTTCCTTTGTTCATGAATATTTTTTTATTTTTATTATTTTGTTTTTGTTTTCGTTGTTCGTATGGAACTTAGTATATCGGCCATTTAGTTTTTTTCTTTTTCTGTACATTTTTGGAGTTGTACAAAACAGAATGTTTTCCCACAGTGTTCCTTATTTCGTTTTATTTCTTTCAATTTAGCGTGCTGGAATTATACCATATACACTTTCAAAGTTTTTTCTCAATTTACTTTTTTCCTATAAATTTTGAGTGTTGAAACCAGAATTACTGTTTATCCATGTTTTCTTTAAATTTATTTTCTTTCACGTGAGCGTCGCCATGTTTATTAAGCTTCATGTGGCTTTGCTGTATACTCTGTCATATTCTTGAACGATTGCATATTCATTTTAGGGAAGCGACAGCAAAATGTGTATTGAAATGAACGTATGTGCGCAGATCTTCATTTGCAATTTAAATGCTCTATGTTTTTGTGGATGAAGGCCTAATCCTCTTACGTAACTGTTGACCAAGAGCTTTTGCAAAAAAAAAAAAAGAATAAATAAATAAAAAAAGGAACATTTCCTAACCATTTTCAAAATGCTGTATGTCGTGCAGGGAATGTTTACTTGCGATGCGTTTCATTTGTTTCTGGTGTACGCTGGATTGAGCACAGCTGAACATGCTGAACATATCCGGAGAAATCTGTCTGTCTGTCTGTCTCTCTCTCTCTCTCTCTCTCTCTCTCTCTCTCTCTGTTGTATTACTCAAGTACAGATTTGCTCTTCATGCATATAAATACATACATACATATATATATATATATATGTGTGTATATATAGTATACATATATATGTATATATATAATAATATATATACATATATACTGTATATGTGTGTGTATGTATTGTCGTGCATGTGCCTAGGTGAAAAGCAAATTTCTACTTAAGCCATACAGCATAGAGAGAGAGAGAGAGAGAGAGAGAGAGAGAGAGAGAGAGAGAGAGAGAGAGCATAGAGAGAGATATGTATATATATATATATATATATATATATATATATATATATATATATATATATATATATATATATATATATATATACACTTCTTTTATATAATCTATAATCTATTCTGCCCATTCTAGGTCATCCTTTACTCCATTCGAAACCCTCTGATTTATACACTCATTTCACCGTCCTATCCTCGTTTTTTTATTATCCTTTTAACAAAACCTCGCCATCTCAGAGCATTCTGTCTCAACCTTCCACAACTGCACATTTTTCAAGCTTGCAGTACTTCTTTTGCCTTCCATAAAACAATTAAACTTCACTTCTATAAATGAGAGTTGACTTAACAATCCTTTCATGTGTTTGAAACCTTGGCTTCCATAGAAAACTGACGCCTTTTCCCAATCATTTGCAACACAAGATGCCAGCTGTTTTGCTTCAGCTGTTCTATGCTCAGTCACATCTTTTCTCATCCTGCATCATCTGCAATGTCTTTATGATCAACCCACTTCCATTCCTGTAACATGTATATTAACGTTCAGTTCTCCTTCTCTGTTTCATTTTACCTTTATAGCCTTACTCTTCCTCACATTGACTTTCATTCTCCTCATGAATAGACTTTCAAACTCTTTTTAGTTTTTGCAGTTTCGTTTCACCGTTCCCAATCAGTGCTGTATCATCTGTACACATCATCCGTTTCACACTCCATTCGCGTTCATTTTCTTATTCCGACATCTTAGTACCTACAGATAATGTCCCTTGCCTGGCCCCTCGTGTCACTGCAACCTGTAAGATACTGGAAAACTATGGAGCTATAAAACTTGCCCTTTTCTCAGACTCACTTTCACTGGAATTCAGTCAACCTTCCATCTAAATAGTCTAGCTCCCGCCTCACTACCTTATTAAAATCTTTGAATCGATCTGAATAATTAACCTTTTGTACCATATATCCCCTACATCCTCTACCTTGTTATCGGTAGTGTTATCAATATTGTTATAAACTTTCTAATTATTTGTGTGACAAATGCAGCTTTATCCCCTTACATTCGAGCTTCTCACGTAACTGTTTCACAACAAACAATCTATGCACTTTTCCCCTTGTTTAAACGCACATTGTTCTTCCTCCACTATCCATCCCTTTTGTCATCTGTCTTACTTTCAACACTGAAATCCCACTACTCAACTTCTATGATATTGTACGGGTGGGTAGAGCTTTCGGTTAGCACGCTGTTGGCCCAGCGTTCGACTCTCCGAGCGGCCAATGAAGAATTCTATTTCTGGTGATAGAAATTCATTTCTCGTCAAAATGTGGTTCGGATTCCACAATAAGCTGTAGGTCCCGTTGCTAGGTAACCAGTTGGTTCTTAGCCACGTAAAATAAATCTAATCCTTCGGGCCAGCCCTAGGAGAGCTGTCAACCAGCTCAGTGGTCTGGTTAAACTAAGATATACTTAACTTTGTGTCCCTTTAATTCTTATAGTTACCTGTATTACCTTTACCTTTCTACGGTGGAATGATTATTCCTCTTGCCCTTTCTTACTGAACCCTTTCCTCATCCAGACTTATAATATAGATCTCGGTCAACTAATCACTCACGCTTTACCATCTTCCTGCAGCATATTGCATGTAATCTGATCAACTGATGTCTTTCCATTCTTCAACCTTTTAATTTCCATCCTTAAGTCTTCAACAGAAACTTCCACAAGCAATCTCATTCTTTCAGTATACCTTTCCACTCTTGCATTATTCAGTTTTGATCTTCTGTGCTCCACGCTCAACATATATTCAAAATAATCTCTCTCTCCCAAAGACTTTATTCACTTCAGACAGCATCTATCCAGTTGCATCTTTCATTCTGAGATTCGTTCGTTCATTTACGCCTCTCTCTACATTTACTTCATGTGGAACACCTTTTTATTCTTGCTGTTTATCACTTGCCTTCTTTAACCGTCACGCTTATAGAAGGATGAGCCTTCTTTAACCGTCACGCTTATAGAAGGATGTATTTCTTTAACCACCACGCTTATAGAAGGATTTATCACTTGCCTTCTTTAACCGTCACGCTTATAGAAGGATGTATAGGGTCAGTTGCCTTCTTTAACCGTCACGCTTATAGAAGGATGTATAGGGTCACTTGCCTTCTTTAACCATCACGCTTATAGAGGGATGTATAGGGTCACTTGCCCTCTTTAACCATCACCCTTATAGAAGGATGTATAGTGTCACTTGCCTTCTTTAACCACCACACTTATAGAAGGATGTATAGAGTCACTTGCCTTCTTTAACCGTCACGCTTATTGAGGGATGTATAGGGTCACTTGCCTTCTTTAACCATCACGCTTATAGAAGGATGTATAGGTCACTTGATCTTTAACCGTCACGCTTAAGAAGATGTATAGGGTCACTTAGTCACCTGCTTCTTTAACCATCACTAGCTTTAAAACCTTTTTGCTCTTTAACCATCACCCTTAGAAAACCTTTATTTAACCACCACACTTATAGAAGGATGTATAGGGTCACTTGCCTTCTTTAACCATCCAGAAGGATGTATAGGGTCAATTGTAGAGTACCCTATACATCCTGAGCATTTTGACAGGCACCTCCACTTTTTGCTCTCTCTTAAACCTTTATTTCCGCCATTCCACCAATTGTTGATTTTACTCCACCTTCCTACTCTCCTGTTCCCATAAACCCTTCCAGCTGTCCTTATGACGTCACAGGAATTTCCCTACCCATTATATAACATATATATATGTTGACGTATATCAGTCAATTACCCCCACTCCTCTCTCTCTCTCTCTCTCTCTCTCTCTCTCTCTCTCTCTCTCTCTCTCTCTCTCTACACTCCAGTTTGGGAGAACTCGTCTTCTACGGGTAGAGTCTGAAATGTATACTTCGTTATTTGATGTTTTATAAGCCTTAGAAGTTATTTTAATTATAGAAGTACGTTACAGTTATATATGGCCATGTAATACTTTGAGAAAATTGTAACCAAAAAATTCTTGTGTTCAACATTTTAATTGTTGAAATAATGTAAATATTGTAATTTTGTTAATTTTAAATAAAAGTTAAAAGAAAATTAGTGCATTTTGCATGCATGTGCATGTATGTGTGTGTGTGTGTGTGTGTGTGAGAGAGAGAGAGAGAGAGAGAGAGAGAGAGAGAGAGAGAGAGAGAGAGAGAGAGAGAGAGAGTTACTTCACTAATAATGGTATTTTATGGAAGCATGGTAATATGTTGCTGGGAAAGAGGGTATTGTGTGTTTGATGAATAAACACTATTTCTGTAGGTTTGTGAGTGTGTATGCGAAAGTAGAGAGAGAGAGAGAGAGAGAGAGAGAGAGAGAGAGAGAGAGAGAGAGAGAGAGAGAGAGAGAGAGAGAGAGAGAGAGAGAGAGAGAGAGAAACTGAAAATATCCAACGCATAGTACTTAATTTCCCATTTCCAGCTTTGATCAAATTTCCCCCGAACCGTTTTCCGCATTTTTTTTTTTTTTTTTGCATAGACTGTTCCATCGCACAATAGAGAGAGAGAGAGAGAGAGAGAGAGAGAGAGAGAGAGAGAGAGAGAGAGAGAGAGTTTCATTTATTTAACTGTTGCATAAAAAAAAGAACTCTGTCGCATCTCTATGCAAATTGTTTTAGAAGTTTCATTTGCGTATTTCAACGTTATACATCCCAACTATTACTAAAGACTGGCGTTATTTTTCGGTTGCATATTCATGTTTGATGCAAAAGTGGTTCGTTTTTTTTTTTTTTTTTCTAGATTTCGTTTTTCAAGTGAATTGCTTGAGATATAAGGGCGTTTGCAATTTTGCAGTGGTTGGATATAATTTTGAGATATTCGTGGGTGTGATATCAATTATGAATTAATTAATTATCAATTATTAATAATTTAGTAACGATAATTATTAGTGCGCCACTGTTGATATGACTGAACGATTCAATATCCTGAAAGAAATTAAGTTTTTCCGGTTTCGTCATTAAATTGTGGAAATACCGGTAGTGTGGTAAGGTCTGGAAACGAATAAGAGGCCTGAAGCGGTCTTCTGGACTTGGCCGAACCAACAGAGGCGAAACATCGAGTGAAATAATTTTTTTTTCATAAGTTGAATAAAACGATTTTGATATTATAATTGCTACTGCTACTACTATATTTAAAAGATATAATGAAATTTAAGTTGACTGTTACATTCCAAAAAGTTCTGTTAAGCGAATTGAAATGATATGGATTCTCGTAAAAACTTCAACAAAATCACTTGAAGATTACCATGGCGAAGAACTGAAGAATATGAACTATTAGTGTTAGTGAATCATTATGCAATATTAAGTACTGCATAATGTCAGTTTGTAGAATCAACTCAGTTATATATCCGCAAAATTTTTATTTGAATATATCTTAAAGCAATGACACTTTATATATATATATATATATATATATATATATATATATATATATATATATATATATATATATATACATACATATATATAGTATATGTGTGTGTGCGTGTAGAATCAATCTACTGGTCACTTTTTACCAGATACATATGTAATTGTAATAGCCACAATGCCCTCTTAACTTTCTCGAATTCTTCGCGTTTTTTTTGGATACGCTTGTCACTACACAGCCTTAAGATCCAAGTGCAAGAAATATGAAGAAATTCTGATGTGCAGTAGCGGGAAACGAACGAGGTACCATTGGCGACCTAGGCTTTGTAGTGACAAGCGTATCCAAAATAGCGTGAAAAATTCGAGAAAGCTAAGAGGGCATTGTGGCTATTACAATCACGCGCACACACACACAGACACACACACAAATATATATATATATATATATATATATATATATATATATATATATATATATATATATATATATATATATATATATATATGTGTCATAGCCTAATGATACATCTAGATAAAAATTTTGCAAATACATAATATACAAATATATGTACAGTATGTATGTATGTATGTATGTGTGTGTATAAGTGTATGTGTGTGTGTGTGTGTGTGTGTGTGTGTGTGTACGCGCGCGTGTGCGTTGTGGCGTTTTATCAACATCGAGCCCTTTTTCCTAATGGGGTAGCTCCAGACGAAAAACAGCACAATTGTACTGCCCCACTCATACTTTATCCGCTGAGTCGTGGATGAAACCCGCATCCATTGCATTACGAGACTGTTAGACGCACATCATCCAAGTCCCCTAGATGGGGAAGAGGCTTATAGCGTTACGTGGTGTCCGTGCGAGGTGGGCGAGTTGGAGCGGTGGATTATTATCTTAATTAGAGCGACTTTATTGGAGACACCGTTTTGTGACGTGCATTGATCTATTGGGGGACGGTTTAAGCCCGATTTAATGTCTATTCAAGGTCCGCCCGAAGGGAAGATCTATTTGTGGCGGCGAGGTTAGGATTAATGAGGTCTTTTGAGAGGCGAGGCTGGTGCTCCAACACGGGAAGCCTGCTGTTTCTGATTTCCTTGGGACGCGTCGGCCGAAGGTTTCGTCTTGCATTCGGGTTCCAGGCTTCGCTTATGGTTCATGTTTTGGAGGCTTTATTTGTCTTTGTTAATTTTCATTTCGAAGGTCTTTTATTCGATGTTCTCTTTTGTTTTCGTTTTGAGGAATTTTGTACTGGATTTCTCTCGTGGTTTTTAAGTGTGGGCTTTTATTCACATTTTCCTTTTCAAATTTTATTTCGAAGGGTTCTTCAAATTTTCCCTTTTAAAAATGTTTTCTCTTAACATTTCTTTTTTCTGTAAAGTTATTTTGATAAATATATGACGTGTGTTCGAACTGTTCCTCTACAAACGTGAAACAACAATGATGGATTAGTTCAATCCAGGTAATATACCAAATACTATGACCCAATCAAAAAGAGAGAGAGAGAGAGAGAGAGAGAGAGAGAGAGAGAGAGAGAGAGAGAGAGAGAGAGAGAGGGAGAGAGAGAGAGTTGGCATCCAGTTAAGTACCTCCAATGAAAGCAAAAATAGCAGCGACAGCAGCAAGGATCTTAAATTAGTCATAAGGTCAGATTGAACAGTCTGGCCTTCACATTTCATTAGCGTCACTGTTGCTATTTCTCGCATCGGTATGCCTTCCTCAATCTAAGGTAATCGAGCTGCAGAAAATAACGTTTTCGTTGTAACACTACAATGCAGTGGAAACGTTTAAATGAAGTGGGAGAAACTGAACAGAAATAAAGGATTTTATTTACTCGACGTGAACCTGATTATTCCGAAAATATCACCGAAAACAGTACAACTATTTTTTTCCTCCCCCTTCCCCGCACTAATAATGTAATATCATTTACAAGCGCTTTTTGCCCGCACGGAACAACTCTGCAGAGGCAATATGCAACGGCACAAACATTGTAATCAAACGAATTCATACATATATATTGGCGAGGACACCATGCCTCCGGCAACATATGGCTGAGAGGTCGATTCAATTCCAAATGCCGTGTCTCTCCCAGTCCGTCCCTAGCCCCCCACCGCCACCCCAGAACCCCACCTTGTGTCCTCCGTGATACAGACAGACAGACAAGCACAGACATGGAGAACGTAGTCTGGATCAGTGGTTACGTTACTAAGACAGACAGAGAGAGACAAATGTAGTCGTGAGGGAATCAGTAAAATGGATCAATAGTAATGTGTCTAAGACAAGCACAGACAGCTATTCAAGTACAGCCATGGACAAACACAAAAGGTCTGTGTACCGACAAACAGACAGACGGAAAAGAAGAGTCATGGACGAGCATATGAATCTGTTTTACAAGCATCCTGGAAATCACAGACACAACGAACATCAGCAGCATATACACAGACAGGGACGTGGGCTAATCGAGGGGTCCATGGTTGTGTATCTACCAGAACCCCTTTCGTAACAAGACGTTAGCCGGTAATCCTAATTACAGTGACTCTTTCGTGGTTCCACATCATTTATATGCCCTCCTCATTTCATTCATTCATTCATTCATTCATTTGTCATTTATTTATTTATGTATTTATTTTATTTATTTATTGTTTGCTAACAGTTATTTCCATTATATATTCCATTATACTTCCTAATGAACACCATATTCTTTGGAAGCTTGAATTTCAAGTGAATGGCTGCTGTGGGCTTGTTCCATAAGAGTAGAGTTCATCTTCCGAATAATAATAATAATAATAATAATAATAATAATAATAATAATAATAATAATAATAATAATAATAATAATAGTCTTTTTGACAAAATGGCATACTTGTAGTTGGTTTACACTGCTGTTTTCGGCAGAAAATATTAATTTCCATAACTAAATATAGACAAGTGAAAAATGCGCCGAAGTTTCTTCGTCTCAGTCGAGTTTTCTGTACAGCGTATAATGGTGTATGAAACTCTCAGCCGCGGGCCATGAAAGTTTAAGCCACAGCCCGGTGGTGGCCTGTGTTGGTGGCACCTATAGCGGTGCCAGACGCACGATCTTGGTTAACTTTAATCTTAAGTAAAATAAAAACTACTGAGGCTAGATGGCTGCTGTTTGGTAAGTTTGATAACTGGAGGATGGATGATGAACATATAACAATTTGCAACCCTCTAGCCTCAGTAGTTTTTAAGATCAGACAAAAAGCCAATAGTTTTCTTTTACAGAAAACTAAAAGCCCACAAAATTTCAATATAATAAGAAAGGCTAGTGCTTTTCATGAAACCAATAGAATTATTAATAAGTTATTTTTTTATGATACAGAGAAGGAAGTCTCCATAAACCAGTAAAAAAAAAAAAAATACGTATGATATCCGTTGAATGTAAAGCGAGTTTCTTCTTCTTCGGCTTCTATTTCACATACCTGGTTCATAGTTGCTGGTAAAGTGATAACAAAGAGAGGTGAATCATGGCTGACAAAAGGCTTATGGAAAACTCTATACTTCCTGCACCTGTTTAATGGCAAGATCATCACTGGAGATTAAGTAGTGGACCATCCTTGCCTTTGTTTGTTTGTTTGTTTTTATTATTTAGAGTGAAAATAAATGAGACAGTTAGCCGTAAAAGACACGCTGAACTAGTGTATATAAGATCACTAGAAGTAAGAGAACGTTTAAAGGCTTCGTGATCGAATGTGATACACAAATCTCTCTCTCTCTCTCTCTCTCTCTCTCTCTCTCTCTCTCTCTCTCTCTCTCGACGTGAAAGATTAATATATTTCTTAGGATGCGTCCACACCAATGGAAAACATGTCGTAAACGTATGTCGGAAATTTATTTCATACGTGTCACGAACAGGATGACAACAGGTCGGCGACCGTAAGTGGAAGACGAACCTTCCGCACTTGCTGGATAATTCTTATGAGATACCGGTTAGGACTACGTATAAGTCCTCAACTTGTATTCAACCTGTTTGTGATGTTTGTGCGATAAGTTACCGGCGTGTTTATATGTTTTACTGTAAAGTGAACGCACCTATAGTGTAAGTAGTGAATATCAGCGGAGTTTCTTTGAAAAATTGAGGTATGAATTTCTCAAGCATATAACAATAATTGTCAGTGTGACTCAGCACAGCAGATTCTGAATCATGGTTTTGACATTAACGAAAGACCTTCCAGTATGAAATGATTCATAGCAGAAATACTCAATAGAATTCTGATCCGTTCAGTCCGTAACCTGTTAATGTACCGTATCTTCCGATTTTGATTCGATTCATCTCTGACCCTTGTCGTTGTGACGCGAGTTCATGATATATATGGTATATAACGTCAGTTCTGTTTCATTTGACTCTGGACAATGATATAGTTAGAGTGTGAAATGAATTATGACTCTCTAGAGTGGCTTTCCACTATCGTGTTTCCGATTCTCAGAAATTTGACATTTATTATTCAGTCTTGGTTTGTATAGTTCATATGTATTCATTCTCTGACATTTTTAAGAAGGTTGTTGTAATACGTTAGACTACTGCATTATTAACTAGTGGTATTTACTCATTCAGAGACGCACAAATAGACGCTGCTTTGTTGTAGCCTTACGGTGATAAAAGCGGTGGGATTATCGTTTTTCCGCTTGTGAGTTGTATTAAATGTAAATGAGAGAGAGAGAGAGAGAGAGAGAGAGAATGCTCTGTGTACATAATTATACATGTACACATTCAGGCTTATGCAACCACGAATGCACTGTGCACAATACACACATAATTATATATGTACATATATATATATATATGCAATATATATATGCACTCACACTGTATAAACACAATACATATATATATAATTTATATATATATATATATATATATATATATATATATATATATATATATATATATATATATATATATATACTGTATATATGGAAGTGGAATGTGGATGTTAAGTGAGAATGGCAGCATGAAAAGTAACTATATGTATGTCGTAATTAGAAGTGAAAGGATGAAAAATAGAGCACTACTTATAAGTAATAAAAATGTCATTGTGGGTAAAAGGATGGATCAGAGTGTTCTGAGACGGTAGATTGATGAAAAGAGCATAATTCGAAAGTACATAATTAGGAGAGGGGGTTGGGGGGCGATGGGTAGAAGGCCTAGGAAGAGGAAGGTACATGGTGAGAAAGAGGTAGTGGAAAAGAAGGATCTTAATATCTAGGAAGCGCAAGAGGTCCTGCAAGATAAGAGAAGAATGACGATGTTCATGTAGTGGGGGTTTGACCCGCTAATGACGAGCCCTTGTGTAACCGTACGCCGCGGATAACATCGTGGAATTTCTACGAAATGATGGTTTATCCACGATTTGTCAGTGACAGCTGTGTTGATTTTCCTGTGAAGGTAGCGCCTCCTTCAGGGGATGTGACTTAACGTTAGATACATGTGTACACATACATGAATATAGGCCTACACATATATACATATACATATACATATACATATATATATGTATATTATATATATATATATATATATATATATATATATATATATATATATATATTATGTGTATGTACGTATGTATCTGTGCTTATATATCTAACATCAAGCCACATCCCTTGAAGGAGATACTAACTTCACAGGAAGATCAAACACAGCTGTCACTGATGAATCGTGGATGAACCACCAGTTCGTAGAAATTCCACAACGTTATCCGCGTCGCATGGCTCGTCAACAGCTGGTCAAACCCCACTGTAAAGACCACCTTGATATAGACTGCGTCATTCTTCTCTCAAGTTGGAAGCACTCTTGCGCTTCCTAGATAAAGGTCCTTCCTTTCCTGTACCTCTTTCACGCCATCTGCCTTCTTCTTTCTAGGCCTTCTCCTCCCCCCAACCCTCCCCCTTCTAATACTTTTGAATTATACACACTCACCCTTTACACCAATGCTGTACCATCTCAAAACACTCTGATTCATCCTTTTACCTAAAATAATCGTTTCATTACTTTTACGTATCCCCATTTTTCATCTTTTTAAATATACTTACGACATACATTTACTTAACCTTTATGCTGCCACTCTCATTTGACATCCACTTATCGCTTCCATATACCCTATATATATATATATACATACATATATTATATATATATACATTTTATATAGTGTGTATGTGTTGGCATATACATATATATATATATATATATATATATATATATATATATATATATATATTATATATATATATATATATATATATTATATATATATATATATATATATATATATATATATATATATATATATATATATATATATATATATATATATATATATATATATATATATAAAATCCCACACCGAATTCATCTACTCACATCAAACACGAGGTTAAAAAACGGACACTATTTACATTCAAAACGAGACCTCCTTTGTTCCCATTATGCTGCTAAGAATAGTTATTAATAATTAGAAAGAGGAGGAGGGGGGAGGGGGTGAGGGGGCGGGGGAGAGGACACCGTGACTCACCTACTCGGGGCAATGGATTCATTATTAAAGCGACGAAATTCATTTGACAATGATGACGAAACTCATTATGGGAGCTCGTCACGTCGAGAGCAAGGAAGACTATGACGCTCGATCCGTCTTCGCTCTTTTGTTTGTTTGTTTGTTTGACGAGACGCGCTCCCTTTCCCTGTGTGTGTTCGTTGGGTGTCTCGGTATGGGTACGTTTGTTTGAGGTGTTGGGTAATGGATTTGGTGTCAAGAGGACGAACTAAAATGATTGTGAAAAAGTTAAGTATATTTTAGTTTAACCAGACCACTGAGCTGGTTAACAGCTCTCCTAGGGCTGGCCCGAAGAATTAGATTTATTTTACGTGGCTAAGAACCAACTGGTTACCTAGCAACGGGACCTACAGCTTATTGTGGAATCCGAATCACATTATGACGAGAAATGAATTTCTATCTCCAGAAATAAATTCCTCTAATTTTTCATTGGCCGCTCGGAGAGAGAATGATTGTGGTAGTGTTGAGTAATGATGATCATAAGGATAAGAACAAGAAGAAGAACTGGAACAGCTGCATTATTAATAAAGGAAATAATAACACTGATAATAATTTGTATTCCCAGTTATAATAATTTATTTTTTAAAAATCAATATACTCTCTGCCCAGATAAGCATCTCAGTAAATTGTTAAATCATCTTGCTTTGTGGGTGTTTGAATTTAATCACCCTTAAAATGACTTTGTGACTTTGAAGTAATTTTTTGACAGAATCATTTTTGGGGTCAGCTTTTGCTTACAGCGGTGAAACGGAGTAAGATCAGAGGGTTCGGATAAGGTGTATAGGAAAGTAACTCATCCAACAGAGCCGTACAACATTCGATTAGCAAGGGGTAAATTGGCAGTGAGATGGTATATATTCCTCCCAGTCTGGATAACAGGAAAGGGCTAAGATGAGTCAACGCCATAGCCTTGTAAACAAAACCAGCTTTATTTTGGAACATGCAGCAAACCTTAGTTGGCTTTTACAAACAACCCTAGGTTATAAAAAAGGTCTGAAATTCACTGACGCCCCCTGAATTCAGGTGTATCGGTTTTATTTTCTGTTCCTTCAGTTTTATTTATTTATTTATTGCCTTTTCCTGTAAATTGTCTCTCCCTTCAGGCTGATTTCCCTTTAGAGCCCTCTTGGATTTATAGCCTGTTGACTCTGCCCATAAGGGCTTTCAGCTGAAGATTTAAAGAAAGAAAGAAAGAAAGAGAATTAAAGTTAAATTGTTCCTGGTGTGATAGGGGAAATGAAAAGCAGCTGAAGATGTAAGAGTAGCATCGTGACACTTGATACCTTTTATCAGGTTGGCGACAGTTGATAAAAGCAAAGGCAGTCACTTAAGGTAATAACTTGGTTACCAGACTCAGTGAAAATTCAGCGCTCTGGTGTGAGTCGGAGCGATCAAAACAGACGACACAGTACCTACTGTCACTGACGCCGGTAAGGGCGGGGTTCTTGGTCGCGACGTTAGTTATTGAAGGATAGAACGGTTGATAGATAGACTTCCTGAAAATAGAAATAGAGAGCCAGCGTGATGTATAAGACCCCCTTTATATCCTTCATTCAAGATAAGTTTTCCTCGCTACTGGAGAGAGCACTTTTAGAGACGTGCCCTTTGGAACGCTTGATTTGCCACTCGCATTCAGGTTCGGTCCCATAATTGTGCCGTTGATTGCATTCTTCGCTCCTAAATTGTAGTGACAGAGTGCTGAACATTATATTCGCCGTTGAAAGGGCTACGCTCGATGGCAAGGCTGTGTGTTATTCATGAATGGTGTTTTATTACCGCTGAACAGTCTTGGGCGACCTCTCTCTCTCTCTCTCTCTCTCTCTCTCTCTCTCTCTCTCTCTCTCTCTCTCTCTCTCTCATTCTTTTTTCACGTTCTGTAAATTTATCCGTACTTGAAACACTCTTATAAGGACTGAAATAATCGACGATTATGTTTAATGGGACAATAAACTGGAAGTAAGGTAGCGAAAGTACTCTGCGAGATTGTTTATTCATGGTAATGGTATGTTTAAATGATTTTTGTCTGTTATTTCCTACTCTTGTCTATTGTAGTTTATCGTGTTTTCCATTTATTATAAACAATTTCGTCGTAATTTGATGTAACTGAAGTTACATCTTCATTTCTTCCGTTAAAAAAAATCATATTTTTAATTTTTACAATTCTGGATGAATAAGTTATCTTGTGATTTTATGTGCATTTCCCAATTGCAGGTTACTAATTTCGTTGATGTCGTTTTATTACATTAATCAGTTCTCTTTCCAAACAGATAAAATTTTCGTAATGTCCCTGAACTTTAATAAACATTCATGTACCTTTTTGCTTCCTCTGTAAGCAACCTACCAAGCCACTTAGGAAATGCCTCATCGTTTGAGCAGAGATTTTCATGCAAGAGTATCGTGTGACTTATCTTTGATTCATCGGTGTTTTTCCGAGTTTGACGTGGCTGTCGGCCACGCGGACACTCAACAAGAAAATATTTATTCCCTCGCGTCTGGTGAATGGAATAGCATTGCTTCGATTTCCTTTTTTTTATGATTTCCTTTATGATCAGTGAGTGTCCGCTGTTACATTTTAATTTAGTGTATGAGCCCCTGAATATTAGAATATTTAGTAATCTCTCTCTCTCTCTCTCTCTCTCTCTCTCTCTCTCTCTCTCTCTCTCTCTCTCTCCTTCTTCTTCTTCTTGTTCTTCTTCTTCACCTTCTAGAAGCTTTTAATTTTGTTTGAGTTTAATGCATGTAACTATAAATCTTTCTGTGTAGTGTTTAAACCCATGTAAATTATTAGTCTCTCTCTCTCTCTCTCTCTCTCTCTCTCTCTCTCTCTCTCTCTCTCTCTCTCTCTCTCTCTCTCTCTCTCTATGTTTATTCTACGTGTTCGATGTAATCACTTGACACATGTCAGTCAAAGATTGTCATAAGTGAATGCTGGCTGTCTCTTAAATGATTTTGTCATCGTGTTTGTCAGCTAAATATTTGCTCACACTTTCTGGCTACGTTAATTCTTGCATAATGAAGGCACTTTGGTTCTCATTATTTAGAGTACGTTTGGGATTCTGACGCTGACTTTGCCATTAATAATGCTTTTGTTTTTTCTCCAGTTGGCTGTTTCTTCTACAAAAACGGCTATTGCAGCTTCAATTATCTTTGAACATATGAATGCCAGTAAAAACACACCTTATTAAGAAATTTTGCAGCATCATGGCCACTTCATGCATCTACATTAGAGTCTACTTTGCAGTACGTTGACCTCCAATATATGCACTGCGCCATTCACCACTTTTTGCTCGTAATTGCTTGCTTCTTAGACGTATAGGGCCACTAGTTTAAAACAAGAGTGTTATTAATCATTGTTATGATTAATAACTCTCTTCATAACCCATGTGACCACTCTGATATCATAAATATTAAATTACTTCGTTTAGTCTCTCTCTCTCTCTCTCTCTCTCTCTCTCTCTCTCTCTCTCTCTCTCTCTCTCTTATACACATACCCACAAACCTTCAAATATAATGATTATTCATTACACATACAATGCGCTCATATTGCCATGCATCAGTAAAATGCCATTATTAGTGAAGTAATTCTCTCTCTCTCTCTCTCTCTCTCTCTCTCTCTCTCTCTCTCTCTCTCTCTCTCTCTCTCTCTCTCTCATACAAACCCACAAACCTTCAGGAATAATGATTATTCATTACACATACAATGCGCTCATATTGCCATGCATCAATAACATACCATTATTAGTGAAGTAACTCTCTCTCTCTCTCTCTCTCTCTCTCTCTCTCTCTCTCTCTCTCTCTCTCTCTCTCTCTCTCTCTCTCTCTCTCTCTCTCTCTCTCTCTCTCTCTCTCTCTCTCTCTCTCATACACACCCACAATCCTACAGAAATGCTTATTCATCAAACATACAATGCGCTTATATTGCCATGCATCAATAAAATGACATTATTAGTGAAGCTCTCTCTCTCTCTCTCTCTCTCTCTCTCTCTCTCTCTCTCTCTCTCTCTCTCTCTCTCTCTTGTATACACACCCACAACCCTACAGAAATGTTTATTCATCGAACATACAATGCGCTCATATTGCCATGCATCAATAAAATGCCATTATTAGTGAAGTAATTCTCTCTCTCTCTCTCTCTCTCTCTCTCTCTCTCTCTCTCTCTCTCTCTCTCTCTCTCTTGCATACACACCCACAATCCTACAGAAATGTTTATTCATCAAACATACAATGCGCTTATATTGCCATGCATCAATAAAATGCCATTATTAGTGAAGCAACTCTCTCTCTCTCTCTCTCTCTCTCTCTCTCTCTCTCTCTCTCTCTCTCTCTCTCTTGCATACACACCCCACAATCCTACAGAAATGTTTATTCATCAAACATACAATGCGCTTATATTGCCATGCATCAATAAAATGCCATTATTAGTAAAGTAACTCTCTCTCTCTCTCTCTCTCTTCATACACACCCATAATCCTACAGAAATGTTTATTCATCAAACATACAATGCGCTTACATTGCCATGCATCAATAAAATGCCATTATTAGTGAAGTAACTCTCTCTCTCTCTCTCTCTCTCTCTCTCTCTCTCTCTCTCTCTTTTTCTCTCTCCAAAGGCCTCTAGGCGTCTTTTATGCCGTTTACTGTATAATCCGAGTTTATCTGTAACATCAGTAAAGCTCTGCCAACATGTAATGGTAATGTAAAAGGCTCTTAATCGTTTAAATCCCGTATTGTATATCCTTGAAATACTTAAGAAGGCCTATTTACTAAGTTCCCAGTTAGGCCCTCAGCCAACCTCGTTCCACATAAGGAGGTAATATTAACCAGTAGAAATGGTATTAAGTTGATTTGAGCCCTTTCTTTGCCTTGAACTACTCTGCGTAAAGAGACATAAGACAGAAGACTCTTGTTTTCCCCTTCCTCTTCTTTCTTTTTAAATATTTCCTTTTTTTGTTCCCTTTGTGGCTCAAAGTAGTTCTTTGTGAATGTACACATCCACTTGAACATCTTTTCGTGTTACAGATAATTCATTCATTTGCTTTTTTTTAGCAGTTTTTTGTTCAAGTTGACAATTTGCTTTTGCTGATTTTTGTATCATTTTAGTTTTCTGTAAAAGAAAACTATCGTGCCGGCTTTGTCTGTCCGTCCGCACTTTATTCTGTCCGCACTTTTTCTGTCCGCCCTCAGATCTTAAAAACTACTGAGGCTAGAGGGCTACAAATTGCTATGTTGATCATCCACCCTCCAACCATCAAAGCCCTCTAGCCTCAGTAGTTTTTATTTTATTTGAGGTTAAAGTTAGCCATAATCACGCTTCTGGCGACTAAATAGGATAGGCCACCACCGGGCCGTGGTTAAAGTTTCATGGGCCGCGACTCATACAACATTATACCAAGACCACCGAAAGATAGATCTATTTTCGGTGGCCTTGATTACACGCTGTAACGGCTGTACAGAAAACTCGATTGCGCCGACGAAACTTCGGCGCATTTTTTTTTTTTTTTTTTTTTTTTTACGTATCGCGAGATAGGATCCATTTTCAAATAGCCTACATAAGGACCGTCTGTCCGGGAGTGGGCTCAATGTACTTAGTCGAAAATAGTTTCGGATAAAGTAAAAAAATTTGGGGTATATTTCCTGAAACGTAACACCATTCCATTGAAGTTCGTTCAGTGCGGAGGACAGTATTCCATCCACAAATTCGCACGAATTCTCTCTTCATGCAAGACGCTCGTCATATCACCCTTATAAATCTTGGCAGATTTAATGAACACTCGGTGATGTTCGCGCTCCTGTTTGTCTGTCTGTGTGGCTGGCTTTCAAGGCGTTCTTCATCAAGTACTAGGTCACGACAGTCATATAAATCAAAGAGAAACCTTTTTTTTAATCCGTAAAAAGATTCTCTCTCTCTCTCTCTCTCTCTCTCTCTCTCTCTCTCTCTCTCTCTCTCTCTCTCTCTCTCACACACACACACACACACACAGATCTTTTTCAAGTAATAGGTCAAGCAAATCACCCGTATAAATCCTGGACTAACCCTTTTTCCAAGAACTAGTACCCCCCCCTCTCTCTCTCTCTCTCTCTCTCTCTCTCTCTCTCTCTCTCTCTCTCTCTCTCTCTGTGTGTGTGTGTGAGTGTGTGTTCTTCATTAAGTACTAAGCCAGGGAATCCATCCTTATAAGTCCTTGACAAATTTGATGAACAAAGTAAAATGAGGCCTTTGTTTGTCATCAACAAGACATTCTCTCTCTCTCTCTCTCTCTCTCTCTCTCTCTCTCTCTCTCTCTCTCTCTCTCTCTCTCTCTCTTTCGTTCCTTAGGGGTGGTGTATCAAGGAATAGGTCAAACAAGGCATCCGTATAAATCCTTGAGTAACCCCCTTTTTTTAAGTGCAAGATGTCTCTCTCTCTCTCTCTCTCTCTCTCTCTCTCTGAAGAGTTGTACATGGATACAGCTGCTAAGAATCACCATAAATTATACGCGTATGTTTATAAGAGTTCTTTTTTGTGACCGGCGTAAGGTGAAAGATAGCGGCTAAACCTTTGTGGTGCTTCATATTATTCACCGCAGAAAAAGAAAAAAACCCGTGGATTTGATTCTCATCTCTCTCTCTCTCTCTCTCTCTCTCTCTCTCTCTCTCTCTCTCTCTTTGTATTTGTATAGCTTTTCTACTCTACTCCAAGAAAAAGCTACAGAGGTAATAAAGTTGACAGACGCTCCTTCAGTAAATACCGTTTTTGTAACTGCCATTTTTTCTCGTTTTTATTATTTCTAAATGGGCTCCCTTCCCTGGCTATAAATATCCTGAAAAACCTTCTGTGGGCCATTTTATGTCAAGGATTTGCGTGATCGTTGTTTACCATAGGCTGCTTTATCACGTATCGTATTCTAGCATAAGGTATAGGAAGTAACGCTACTTTTTAACGCTCACTCATCTATTGTCTTAGTTCTTGTACTTGATTTGCTGTTTAAGATTGTATATGTTTATTTGTTCTTTTTTTTTTTGGTTTCCACATATGAGCCTTCTAATCCCTAAAAGCTAAGAGGCCCTGCTGGTATAAGGCCAGCTAAAACTAACGCAGCAAATAACTGTGGAAGATTGTTTATCAAGCTGCAAGGCTTTTTTCTCTCTTCCCATTTAAATAATAACGTGTTTTGAATGATAATAATGATAATTCTTACCACCTTATAAATACATAGCTTCCATAATGTCAATACCCCATTTGCAAACTGTCCTTCACACGAAGAGACTTGTCATTGAATTACTCTTTCCTCTTGTCTCTCTTATCTTTCATTACGTCTCCGTCGCTCGAGAAAGGAATGGGGAAAAAAGGGGAACGTGAGGGGATACGCTTACTTCCCCAGCTTGAGGGGATTGAGGCCAAGTAGGGGAGAAAACTAATCAAGTCTCAGAACCTCCCCAGCGGCGGTCACAAATATCTACCAACACGCTTGGCTTCGCTTATGTAAAAGGCAGAAGAAGAGAGAGAGAGAGAGAGAGAGAGAGAGAGAGAGAGAGTACTGCTACTTTCACATCTGCCATAAGCTAAAAAAAAAAATAATCAAGATGAAAAGAGCTTATTGGATTGTCTCTTTTTTGGGTTTAGGCTTTTGTATGGTCATTATTTAGTTTTATTGACTTCACGGTGGATTATATATAAAAAAAATAATCAAGATATAAATATATATTATATATATTGTATATATATTTTGGGTTTAGGCATACATTACATGTTTACATCATATTTATATTATATTATATGTATATATGTATGTATATATTATATGTATATATATATATATATATATATATATATATATATATATATATATATATATATATACTTACATATTTACAAATATTAAGCCACATATATCACTTAATAGCCCATCTTTTTAACCTTAGAAGTAACTAACTTACAAAGGGAATTATAACTGTTAAGTGCCTCTGACCCGGTAAGGATACGAACCTGGGCCTTTGGTTAAGAAACTGCGATAAACGGAGGGATATGGCAACCCAATTACCCACCTTGTACAAGTTGCAGCCAGCCGAAGTGGAGCAGCGCTCAGTTCATATCTGCTAGGTTAACGCGTCACTCCTGGCCTACCATCCACCGTTCCTCCCAGGTGCAGATGGTTAACAGCGTCTGGCAGGATCAAGAAAAGGGCGTTGGGCCAGCAACCTCATCCCCAAAGACTTACCGAGGAACCGGAAGGTTGAATCCATCTAGCACCCTCCCGCGCTCTCCCCATAATAATAGGGGAAACAGGCGTATGGGAAATATATATATATATATATATATATATATATATATATATATATATATATATATATATATATATATATATACATATATTAAATATATATACTGTATATATATACAGTGTATATATATATATATATATATATATATATATATATATATATATATATATATATATATATATATATATATATATATATATATATATGTATATATACATACATACACCACTTGATATCTTTATCTTATATAACATAAAATTCTTTCAACGAATGACAACAGCTGTAAAGATATTGCCAATATACCCTACCGCAAAAGTATAACAGAAGTATTTATCGGTACGTGAACACTCTTCTACGTCTGTAAATTCCCAAGCAACAGGAGGGAAACAAAGAAAAGAAAGAAGGATATATATATATAAAGAGATAAAAGAGGAAAATATACCAAGGTGCCGCTACTTCCGTGAGGCGTCCGATACAAGGCTGGGAATTAAAAACCTGTGCGGTTGCTGGCATTGTATATTATTAGACGGAGGAAAATACATTAACTAGGTTTATAAATAAAACTAATGCCATTGAGTGCGCTGTGGCTGTTTCTAACTGAATTTATAGAGATTCGGGGAATATATTTCTATACCCGGATGTGAGAATGAAAAGAAAGATGAAACGAAACTAGTAATGAAAAAAAAATGGCTAATGAAAAACCGTGTCTTTTCACCCAAGCTCTGCTCTGGAACTCGGTTTTTTGGCCTTTATTAAAATGAAAGAAAAAGAAATTGCATTAATGGTGATAGAAATATTTAAATGGATACAGCCCGGCATCCGGTATAAAACTCTTTTTTGAATATTATGGCAAAAAAAAAAAAAAAAAAAAGAAAAACGAAAAAGGGCAGAATGGGAAAAGTTTTACATGTCGAGCTGTACATATTCAATTTCGTGATATTTGTTTACCAAATGAACTACGATAGGCCGAACGAACGCTGATGACACGCGGGATTTCCACATTAATCATTCATTCGGCTTTAACCGTTCGTAATTAGCGATATTTCTAACACGAGTGCATCATCCCGCCGGTCAGGATACGGAAATGTTGAAATGTTCGCCGGAATATGTGAGAGATGTTAAAAGTGGAGGTCAAAGCGTGAGTGATCGCCAGCGAATCGTAGCGGTCGATACAAAGATAAAACGGACGAAAGCCAGCGGCACGACGGGAGCGCTGTGCGTGAGTCTGGGGCCGCATAGGAAGCCACGTTGAACGACAAGATATGAGAAACTGTCCTGCACACTGTTCTGAAAATGGAAGTCTGAAGTGCCGTGTGGAAAAGAAAAAAAAATTGATATTCCCATACGTCAGAACAATCTCTCCCGTTGAAAATCCGGGATGGAATGGAAATGAAATGAAAGCTAGAGTTACCGAAATTTGATTAGGTGAAACTGCCGACGTTTCGGTCAAAGAAACGTTCTAATCGAGAAAACGTTTGTGTTTAGAAAGGACCCCGAAGTGATGATGATGTCCGTTTCGGCTGGAGGGCCCAGAGGAACTCTCAATTAATCTCTGTGTATGTCTGCCAAATGTAGAATGGAGCAAAATAATGGAGGGATTAATTTTCTGCGTTCTCTCTCTCTCTCTCTCTCTCTCTCTCTCTCTCTCTCTCTCTCTCTCTCTCTGCATTCTTTAGATACGCAACATCAAAATATTGAACTTTGGGAAAAGAAGCAATTCAAATAGTTCCAAAGTATTGATGTCAAGGGAAACAAAACTTTCCAAACGACCGACTCTCGAGTTCACTAACTGCGAAAGGACACTTATCATTGAAAGTCTTGATACCCTGCGATATTCAATACAGGGCCTTCTTCCTTAACGTGACAATGGGTCACTGGTTACCGGACTAGCTTGATTCAGGTAAACTGGTTGAGTTAAGTATACCTTAGTTTTACCAGACCACTGAACTGATTAACAGCTCTCCTAGGGCTGGCCCGAAGGATTAGACATATTTTACTTGGCTAAGAACCAATTGGTTACTTAGCAGCTTATTGTGGAATCCGAACCACATTATAGCGAGAAATGAATTTCTATCACCAGCAATAAATTCCTCTAATTCTTCATTAGCCGGTCGGAGACTCGAACTCGGGCCTAGCGAGTGCTAGCCCAGAACTCTACCGACTCACCCAACGAGGAACTAAAAAAAACTGGTTGAGGCACTCTTTGAGTCACTCGCTTGTTCTCGTGGGCAGTGAGTCATGTAAGAACAAATTCTTCCAATAACTTACACAGTGATTCATTCGTACTTTTAAGTGACAAGGAAAACTTTCTGATTTACGATGCGTTTGGACCATAAACCACTATAGCAGATTTCGCGGAACACACGCGTCACCTGGACTCGGCTAAAGTAAAGTTAGTCTTTATTATATGTGGCGTCATTCTTTGAGGTTTTCAGATTTTATCATTCGTTCGTTCTGTACAGTGCTGCCCGCCTAAAGAACGGAATACCTGTTTTACTCGTTGTATGAACCTCGTTAAGTTTCTCATCACTAAATACTTGTGATATCTCTAAGCTTAATCACTTTTAAGCTTAAATAGCAGAATGATTATGGTATCTTGTACTTTTATGTCTCTAATCTTGCATCTCAGAATGCAATATTAAACATTTTACTTCAGCCTCTATAAGATTGAATCACTGAATACTTACAGTACATTTTTATCTAATTCTTAATATATACCATTTTTTCATAGCCTTTTTAAGAATAAGTCACGGAACACCATGATAGTTGATGTTTTATACTCTTCAAGTACAATCCCCGAATACATGAAATTCCTTTTTAACTGTGTGATTCAGTCACGCAATACCGCTGATGAATGTTATCTTTTCACAGAATAAATAATTTCCCTTTACCTTAACTCTGCGAGATTAAAAAATCTCTGACTTCCTATAAAACATTTTGTCTAAGGTACATTAAGTTCCAGTTACAGAATACCATGATGGTTTTCTCAGTATTCAAGAATTTTTTTCAGGATCTGAATACTAATAACTACAGTGTTTATCAGCAGTAATGTTCCAGATTTTTTTCAAGATCTCTGAACACTGATAACTACAGCATTCATCGACAGTAATATTCCAGATTTTGATTTCAAGATCTCTGAATATCGAAAACTAAAGTATTCAACGACAGTTATATTCCAGATTTTGTTTTCAAGATCTCTGAATACAGAAAACTAAAGTATTCATCTACAGTTATATTCCAGATTTTGTTTTCAAGACCTCTGAATACCAAAACTAAAGTCTTCATCAACAGTAATATTCCAGATTTTGTTTTCAAGATCTCTGAATACCAATAATTAAAATATTCATCAACGGTAATATTCCAGATTTTGTTTTCAAGATCTCTGAATACCAAAAACTGTAATATTCCAGATCATTTTCAAGATCTCTGAATACCAATAATTAAAATATTCATCAACGGTAATATTCCAGATTTTGTTTTCAAGATCTCTGAATACTAATAACTACAGTATTCATGGACAAGCGCGCATTCACACAACAATATTCTGCCAACAAAAATTTTGTCCTTTGCAACCTGTTGGCTGCACGGAAATGATTCTCTTCATAAAAACGTTGAGGGGGCGGGGGCTTGTTGGGGGGAGGGGAGAGGGGATAACGTATATGAACACGACTCGGGCCCAAATAAAAAAAAAAAAAGTATTTATGAGAATAATTAAAAGTTCATTTTGAACAACCATAACATCCGGCTGAATGTTTTCCAGTGGGTCCAAACCGAGCCATTAACAGAGTTGCGTTTCAATTAATGTGTGAAAATATAACCTGACGCATGTGGAGCACGAAATAATGGTGCGCGCGTTTGTGTACAAACGTGCAGCTGCAATTGATGTATTTTGTCTGGTATTGCTGTTCATTATGCGTACACTTCTCGCTGTTTTGGTTTTTATTTATTTATTTTTTTTTTTTGCGAGTTCCGATTTTTTCATATTTGTTCTTCTTAGTCCCCCTGTTCGTTTGTTTAAGTTATTAAATGTTGTACACTTTCTTTAAAATTAAAATTATTTTTTCTTTACGTATTTTAGTCCTCTATTATACGTTTTCTTCTTGTTTTGTGGTTAGTTACTTTTCCTTTGGACGTTTGGCGATATTTTGATCATAATGTTGCTTTTTTTTTTTTTTTTTTTTTTTACTTTTTCACCGTTCGTTGAAGTACAGTGGCGTATCTAAACGTTTATAACATATAAAACTAATGAAATATAAGGCTTCGGCCGCACCCTTTCTCGACCCTGTTTTCTGTTGATATCTTCGGTAAATAATGTTGCTTCTCACTTACTCAGTCAAACTGAAATGCTCATTAGTGAATAAAGCGTTATTCATGATGGTCATTACTTCCCTAATTACTCAGTCTGCCTTTAGCGTCCCTGTACTCCGGCCTCACTCCAGACTTCCTTTCTCTCTCTCTCTCTCTCTCTCTCTCTCTCTCTCTCTCTCTCTCTCTCTCTCTCTCTCTCTCTCTCCTGTGAAGAATTCTGCAAACTTTTACCAGAGAGTGGGAACTCTTCCAATATTTGGTAAACTTATGAAATCTGTACTCACCATTTTTCATAAGGTAAATGGTAAGAGAGAGAGAGAGAGAGAGAGAGAGAGAGAGAGAGAGAGAGAGAGAGAGAGAGATGAGCAGTCGAGACTAAAACTGTCTGACAAACAGGAAAAACATCTCACGCTTTAGGTGAAATCACTGCGGGAGGTCGTTTTATTCTTACTTTTCCATCTATCCTTTTGTATCGTGGTATTATAATTTTATTAGTTTCTGTACAATACGAACTTGTATAGTAAGAAAAGTTTCCAAAGAGAAGGGACATTGTGAGAGCGATGCACTGAGAATCAACCAAGAATTGTTTTCAAAATAAAATTAACAATAATTTCTGGTCATCATACTCATATTAATTTTCTATTTGTAAACAACTTTTAATTTTCTATTTGTAAATAACTTCGTCTTTCGACTAAAACATAAATTAAAAAAACATTCTATTTAGAGAAATGGAAAACGTACAGCATTTTTTCCCCCCCTGCGAAGGTAGGTACCCCAACAAAGGATATAAGAACAGATTGCCTCTTTCTCTTAATGAATATTTGGCAACGATATCAGCCCCAGGCACTGCCACTACCAGAGATAGGGATGAAATAAAAAAAAAAACCTTGCTTATATTTTTATTTATAAACGCTGTACGAAGCGCGACTTACCAATTTACGTCATCATTAAATGCAGTCTCCATGTTGCTGGTTGAAATTTTTGAGCATTTTGAACTTCTTATTAATTTCCTGGGTCCAAAATAAAAAGATATATGTGATAAGAATCAGTTTTTTATAGCCTCTCTCTCTCTCTCTCTCTCTCTCTCTCTCTCTCTCTCTCTCTCTCTCTCTCTCTCTCTCTCTCTCTCTGTGAATGTGAAGTTCAAGTAATTATCACCCTGATTTAAACAAACATAATTATAAAGGAAAATGAGAAGGATCAAAAATATGTACGATTCGTTTTATTTATCCAGCTTGGTTTAAATGACGGGTTTCAAACGGCATGTGGCTCCTCTCTTAATGTGCTAAGAGCATCTGTATAATAATTATTATCATTACGTGTAAAGAGAAGCTTTTTATGACCATAATTATTATTATGTGAGCGTCTTTGGTAAAAGTGACGGCCTCAACAACATGAAGTAGCACGTAAAATGTGTTTTCGTTTGGTTTGCAACTTGCTTCGGCGAGTCTCTTCACCAAATAATTTCTCCCTACAAATAACGTGTACAATATTTCTTCGTTTTGTTGAAGTTTTCGTAGATTATCACCTAACAGAAGAGAATAGCCTTTTGTAATGTTGACTGTTTATAGCACGTCGGGTCTGTCAACGAAAGATTGGGTGGTTTTGCTTCAAACAAATTTACAATTTGTTTCCCCCCAAAAATTGCCGTTTTTTAATAATAATAATAATAATAATAATAATAATAATAATAATTAATTATTATTATTATTATTATTATTATTATTATTATTATTATTATTATTATTAGACAACTCAGTTAACATTAGTTACTTTTACAGGGACGACCAGAATTAGTTTGCAAGATCATAAGATTTATTTCTCAGATATACTTATTAGCCTACAAAAAGTTCGTTAAGCAGATTTCATATTTACATAAGATTGCGGTATTCAGCAAATGAACTGGTCTCACATTATTTGTGGTCTGAATAAGACTTTCAATCCGTTAACACACACACACACACACACACACACACACACACACACGAGCGGTTTCATTCGTAAACAATAGATACATACCAACTCAATGGTAAAAAAAATCATTTTCGACAAGGAATAAAACTAAAGGAATTATGACAAATTGCGCTGTTACTCAAAACTGATTACTTTATCAAACGCCCATAAGGATTTTTCATATACCTGGCGACATTTACATATAACAATGCTCTGTCTTACATATAAACATACTTTATTCAGCAAATTTATGTTTAAGATATACAGTTTAGTTCTTAGCAAAATTATGTTTAAGAGATAAATATTTCTTAAAAATACAAAATTTTGGGATATTACCCATCTCTAGCTCCAACGAACATTCTTACGTCCAAGAGAATTATACACAAATATATACATACATACATACATACATATGTATGTACATGCATACATATATGCAGAACTACATATTTATATAAATGTAAAGATTTAGCAAAATGACGTTTTAAACATCAGCAGAATTTAGCCACGTGAAACGAAATGTCTAAATGATGCGATTTGCATTAATATTTCTCTGTTTTATGTTTCAGTAAAAATTCAGTCTAATTATTAAATAAAATGCATATTCAAGTTTAATGATGCATTGCAGTTTCCAGTTTTGACAATGTATGATTTATGATGTGCTTAAACATGTATGTATATTTATACAATAAAATGTCAAATTTCACCGGTGGTAGAGAATGTCCCGCGTTATTGATGTAAGAAAAGTTATTCTCATTTTGATTATGCAGAAAATTTTAATTAGATGTGATATTACAGTAACATTATTTATCTATAATAAGGTAATAAATCCAAAACTGTTGTAATAAAATGTGACTATAATGGTGCAACGAAATATATAATATACATTACAAAATGAATATTCTTGTTTAAAAAAAAAACGATAATGCAAAAAAGCTTCTAATCACCGTTAATAATGCAATAAAAACATCCACTTTCAGCGAGGAATAAAAATCTGAAACTTTTATGTTGTAATAAACCAATTCAAAATCACGATAAATTACGCCCAGGGGTCGGCTGTACACACTCCTCCAACCTATTTTCGGGGGACCCCGCCATTTAGCATAATGATATATACGCCCTCACAAGTGTTCCCCGGGACATCTGCCGTGGATGAGGGTGGGTGAAAGAGGATGTGGGGGGAAGAGGATGACTGAGTTTGGGGAGGGATACGTCGGTTGGGGGAACGGACGAGCGATCGAGCCAATGCATCGATTTCTGTTTTTAATTACTAAAACGAAGTGTAGTCACTAGGGACAAATGATGCTTTGCTTCGGAAGATATGAAGAGAAAGACGTTGGCGCTGGCGTGAAAGAGTCGAGGAAATGTTTTGTAATGATAATATTAATAATGATAATTATGATAATAATAATTACCCTTATTTTTATTGTTGGTATCACTAACATACTGCAACCTTGAAAATGTTTTATTATTATTATTATTATTATTATTATTATTATTATTATTATTATTATTACTGCAGTGTTGTTTATATTAGTAACGTTGTCAGTCTTATTTTCACAGTTACTGATGTTCTTGGTTTTTTCAGCCAGTACAATTTTTATAAATCAATTATTATCTGGATGCTGGCTCATAAAACCACTATATTAGTGCCCCATGCATATGTGTTGTTTCGACTTAAGCAAAAACGTGCATACATACACACATGCATTTTGCATGCGTTTTACTCTTAGAAGCAAACATTCATCTTGCTGAGACATTCGCGGAAATGGCAGTTCTGCTTTATACATGCATACAAACAAGCAGATTACAACGGATATCAACGTTGCAGGCATTGAGAAATCGGTTAGGCAATGCAAGTCGTATCAGGAGGTGGTCTCTCTTTTCCCGTTCTGATTGGCATTTCACGAGGAGACGCTCCCAAAGGGCACGTTCTCACGGGCATTACCAGGAGACAGTTTTGAACAACAGTTCCATTCGGGTGTGCTCGTCATTCCGCTAATCACCGGAGGAAAATGAAACCAAAAAAAAAAAAAAGAGGAAGGAGATGAAAAGGGAATAGCTGAATCCTCTCTCTCTCTCTCTCTCTCTCTCTCTCTCTCTCTCTCTCTCTATACCCCTTCGAGAACCCTTATCTTTCACTATCGTTTCTATTCGTCCCCTCCCTTTCTTATCTTGCTCTTTATATTCTGTGATTCCCCCATTTCGCTTTGTTATTGAGTTTTATTTTTTTTTTTTCCCTGCCGAACCCTTCCCCTTTTTCGTTGCCTGGCCACCAGCGTCATCCTCTTCCTCCTCCTCCTCCTCCTCCTACTCCTCTTCCTCCTCCTTCTCATCATCATCATCATCATCATCATCATCGTTCCGTCTGGTTTTTCCCGCGCGTTCATCTTTTGTCCTTCCCCTTCAGTCCTTCGTTCTTCCAATTATCTGTCGCTCCGGGCCCACTATAGGTTTTTAATCATCAGTTCAACTCCTCCATCTCCTTCTCATCTCCCTTTTTTGTCAGTCCTCCTTTTTTCCTCAGTATTCCTTCTTCTTCCTTTCTGTCGTTTTCATCGGCCAGTAATGGAGTCCCACGGTACTTAAGGTTTCCCTTGCTTAGACTTTACCTTTTAATTTCTGACATACTCTTCTTCACTCGTCTTTCCTTTCGTTTCTCCCTCGTCCTCCTAATCGTTTTCCTCCTCATCGCCGTCATTAGCCTCCACTTGCAAGCTCTCTTCCTTCCTAGAACTTACCCGGCCCCATGCCATCACCGCCTTCCTTTCATTCCTTTCAATCATCAACCCTTCCAACTCTCAAGTCCTTCTCTTGGTATTCTTTATTCCCCGGCTTCATTCAAACGAGAGGCAATATTCCCTCAGTCATTTTCCTCTTCATCCTCGAGCATTTTCATATTCCGAAGGATTTCCTCTCCATTTGTCAGCTTTTCCGCTCAACGTTGACCTCAGCCTCAGGATTTAATTGCCCGGCGTTCATGAGCACTCGAGCAACGTGTTGCTTTGGGGTATTTTCTCCGTTGTCTTCCTCCTTATTCTGTTCTCATTTTGTTTTCCTAGTGTTTTTCTTGAACTTTTAAGAACCCTGATGATTACTTACTCTTGTTCTGCACATTTGATAAGTAGGTTAGGAAACAAGTAATGTTGAAAGTCAATCTCTCTCTATTGGAAAATGATGGGGGGTCTGTACTGTTATTCCACTCGTTAGGCCCGAGGTCGACTCTCCGGCCGGCTAATGAAGAGTTAGAGGAATTTATTTCTGGTGAGAGAAATTCATTTCTCGCTGTAATGTGGTTCGGATTCCACAATAAGCTGTAGGTCCCGTTGCTAAGTAACCAGTTGGTTGTCAGCCACGTTAAATAAGTCTAATCCTTCGGGCCAACCCTAGGAGAGCTGTTAATCAGCTCAGTGGTCTGGTAAAACTAAGGTATACTAAACTTTTGTACTGTTATTCTCGTCTCCTTTTACTGCTGAACTTACCTTTCTATCCCACCTTTTCTCTGGATCCCCAAACCTTACTTTCTTTCACTTTTAGGGCGTTTCCTTTAAATGTCCACTTATTCGACTAAAATGAAAATTATGTAAAGAGAGAACGCGCATTTAAAATATTTATCCCAGTCAGCACAGGAGTTCCTCTCAGATCTTGTTTATTCATTTATATTTTTCATTTGCCTTGTTCTTCCTCAAATGTAATGTGTTGAACACGGGCTTTATAAAAGCAATTTCAGATTATTTTAGAATTTCCGATGCTGTTATAAACTGCGCAGGCAGTAATGTTTAGTGTATAAACTAATAGTTTTCTTTTTATTACTGTTCAAAGAAGAATTTTCCCTCTGGTGTTCATTTTCATTCTCTCATTATTAATGTCGACTTAAATATTGTTTCATCATTAAACAAATATTAATAATAAATGATTTTTGTATTCTTTTTCATAGGATTGTTGTGGTAATAGGCAAATGATGAGAATGTCTTGTCACCGATTTGGTATAACCTGGCGGGGATTTAGTCATAGCGTAATCATGTGTTATTTTTACGTAATGCTTCTTATTGGTGTTACTGTCGTATGGACATATCACAAAACCTGTTTGGGGTTTAACTATTGACATTATGTATTTATTAATTTTTTTCATTTGTTAATACTTTGAAAGCTCTTCCCAGAAAATCACTAGAGAAGTATTTTAGAACTGTCCTGAAGAAAATGCTTCCATAGGGTCTTTACAAAGCTGAAAGGGCCTTAGTTGAAAAGTTGTGGTTAGGTAGAAAACACTCTACCGCACTGTACAAGGTTTTCTGTTTAGTTTCATTTATTTACCAATGATACTTGTTTTTTTTTTTTTGTCATACCTAGAGAAAGAGATATGCGAAAAATATTTATGATTATTCTAGTTATACCAGTGGTTTTAACGAAAAGATCTGATGAACGGACGTTATATTGTAGGAGTAGAATGGTGTAAGCGGAGGTAACCGAGTGGTGCCTTTTTATGCCAACTTTATTTTATATAATTTTAGAATTATTTGTGTTTGTTTGGTAATGATAATATCGTGATTTCATACATAGTAAACGACATTCTTTTCACTCAGGGTTTGTTAATCTGTAGGGGGTTTCTGGGCAAGCTCATAATAATAATAATAATAATAATAATTATAATAATTGAACGACTTGGTAACACTGTTATGATAAACATTCCGGACAAAAAAAAAGAAAATAGTGTGTCAATGCGCTTCTTTTGACTTGCTTGATATCTATTTTCATTTTCAATTGTATTTTTAATATCGTCCATACGATATCGAGAACCTTTTGGACCGGCCTATCAATCTCTTTGCCGGTATATGGCATTGCAACCTAATCCCTTTCAACAAAGGCTTTTTAATTGTTTTTTCTTTCCTTTAGGCCACTGTCATGCACCATCTCTCTCTCTCTCTCTCTCTCTCTCTCTCTCTCTCTCTCTCTCTCTCTCTCTCTCTCTCTCTCTCTCTCAGCCCATCGTTAATCAGGCTTTTCGTGATTACATTCTTTACTTACTTTTTCTCACTCCGGGTTGGTTGGTTTAGAATAAGCCAGCTTTAATGTCGGTACGTGTGCTGCAATGTGAGAGAGAGTGGGAAGCCAGATGTGGACCTCCGGATTCATGATTATCCCTACTACTATAAATATGAATTATTTTTTTCCAAATTATATTAGAAAAAGGAATAAAGACTTTGTTAATTGCGTGGCAGTATTGTCTTTATGTTACTATCCAGTGAACAGAATTTGATAAGTGAAAATGAACTGAAGTAATATTAGTTGGCTTAACTCTTCGTTGAACTGTGTTCTAGAACAAAAAGTAAAGAAATAACATGCACTTATGGAAAGAGAATTTTTGATTAGCTAGGCGTGAAAAATATTTTGTTTAAAAAGGAAGATATAAAAAAGTTATATGTGTATATACATATAAAATTATATATATGTATATATATATGTGTGTGCACACACACACACACACACACACACACACACATATATATATATATATATATATATATATATATATATATATATATATATATATATATATATATATATATAATGTATGTATATATATACATATATATGTTTGTGTGTGTATATGTATGTATGTATGCACGTATAAATAAAAAGTAAATTATTACTAGTAAACTCTTGTTATTTTGAACAGCTGATTAAAATCCTAACCACACGAAGGAATGAAACCTTTTTAATTGGTCGGTAATACGAGAATACAAACTGTGCAAGGTGTGGGTTGCTGCTACTGTGGCAGCTGCATGCCCTCCGGCCAATTAAAATTCCTGATTTATTGTGAGATTTCGGGGAGAGAGAGAGAGAGAGAGAGAGAGAGGACAGCGACCTCAGCAAGGACCTCCTCCTCGTCCTCAGCTCGGACCTCCCTCCTCGTCCTCCTCCTCCTCCTCCTCCTCCTCCTCCTCCTCCTCCTCCTCCTCCTCCTCCTCCTCCTCCCATTCTTGGCCGATATCGTTTTTCTTATCACAATTCGTTCTTTCCGCTCTTCTCTGGTGGAGCGGTTGTTCCACTCGTAACTGATTGATTCTGAGTTATCTGGCGTTACGACCACCAGGGTCAATGAAACCGATTCCAAGTTGTGACTCAAATCTCCTTGGCACTTCTGCACTAAGTATGCGTTGTCATCCTGACGCTACTCCTTTCGCAGTATGAGAGGCGTGTCCAATTAATGAGGCTCCCGCGAGACGTCTCTAATTCAGACTCCGGTTTGTTCCGTCGTTTGGTTCGTGTTACAGATGGCAAATGTTACCACGGGGGAGTCTTTTTAAGTAGGTAATCCCAGCGTTGTGGTCGTGACTTCTGTGCATACCCGTTAATCGAAAATAATCAAGTCGTGGGGGATTTCCTGTTGTACGGCAGCTTGTTGGTTTTCAGCCCATTTTGCTCTGCGTTAGCGACTCTGTCTTCTTGTTAGGTGAATTGTTTGAGTAGATCTTGACTTGATGTGGGAGAGAATGTCGTCTTTCGCTCTGTTTCATCAGGATGGATTTCTTATGGTATGATGACATGTATATATATATATATATATATATATATATATATATATATATATATATATATATATATATATATATATATATATATATATATATATATATATATATATTTTTTTTTTTTTTTTTACTCAATTTCTAACTTCTCTGGTTATTTTATTAGAGTCTCTCTGGCTTTCAACGTCCTCTGCGATCATTTTACAGTACCTTCCACTTCATTTTCCTTTCTCTCACAATTTCTTCTTCGTTCCCCGTCTTTTGTCTTTATTCCTTCCCCTTTCATTTCCCCTTTCTCCCTCTATAGCTGTATTCCGCGGCTTATTTTCCCATGTCCAACAACCGGGACTAATACGTGTATTGATTCCAACCATTGCATGTTCTTCAAGGGCCTCCCACACACACATATGGCTTTTACCTCCCCGATCTTCTAATGCCTCGTTTATTACACACATAATATATTTAACTGTTCGCGGCTCCTACACTGGGACGCGGGAAAGTCGGCCTTATGCTCATCACTCTTTAAGGCTTGAATTCATTAATCCGTTGCCGTTGAATCTGTGACTAATACGGATAGGTTTGTTGTTTTTTCTTGAAATTTATCGCGTGAAGGTTGGAAGTGATTTTTGTTGATTTCTTTTCTCTCTTTTCCGTCGAGTGTGCAAACCATACGGTACTTGACGCACTGACGTGGAATACTCCCGCTATATTCACTTAACTTTTAGCTATATTCAGTTGCATGAGTTGCACTATATCACCATCATTATTAGATTTTCTTAGATTGTGAGGAGACCTTATGGAAGGAAAAAGGTATATTTCACCTATACTTTCTGATGATGGAAATGTACCGGTGTCACGGGTGATATCAATAACTGATTAGATGTTGCTTCCATTTACAAACCAGTTGATATTGCATGAAATATCTAGAGATAAAAGTCTTATTTTCTTCCTTTGGAAATGACATTTAGGGGGAACATAACCAATAATTACAAAGTTTCTATAACCTTAACGCAAATGTACGCACATGCAATGTCCTATGAACAGTCAGCCTTTAGTTGTCATAAATATCTACCAAATGCAATCGCTTATACCCTTTTATAAAGGGTATTTAGCCCCACAATAGCCACCGGTTACTCAGAATCGTTACACCATATTAACCCTTTCGGATTCCAGTGACTCAAAAGTAAATTATTCAAGAGGCCACGGCGCCTCAGTCGACCTTGGGTCACTGGTTTCCCCAGTTAATCCCAGGAAAAGACCCATTCATAAAACAGAGGGCTCCGGACTTCCCGAAGAAGTACCAGAAGAGGGTCTAAAGGCTTTCCTTAGAATCCTCGGAGGAGAGCCTATAATACTAAATTTTGTTTATTCTAACATTTATTAATGGTTTTGCGATTCCCTTGAAAACACTGATGAGTCAGTATCAGCCTAGGTGACATACGCCTGGTAGAATGGACACAGTGTCCTCAAGGAATCTGAGGAAATAGGAACCGAATTGGCTAATATTTTTTTTAATGTCAAACCAAACCAGTCATTATTATAGGTACTCCTTTGGGGATCCTGGAGGGAGCCTGGTGCCCCCAGTTTGTCAGAGGGGGCCCCAGTCTTCTTGTGCTTCCCAGAGGAGCCCACAGACTACGGTTCTGCAGAGTGAGTTTCTTCGTGGGCTTGGCTGGGGAACCCAGAGACCCAGGTTTGACTGGGAAGCACTTCTCCGGGGTTTCCCGCAAAAGCCGAGGGTGATCTTAAGGTTTGGGGAAGCGTTGACGCACTTTCATGCCATCGTAATCTGGAAGAGGCAATTCGAAGTGGCTGAAGTCAACTTCAGTGTGTTTTCAATGAAATTCCTTCGGTGTACGTAAAAGTAAATTTTCAAATTCATTTCATGTTTTTAAGATGCATCCTAACAAATAGTCGTCTTCTAGATCACAGTTTTTACTTCAGAGGTGCTGTCTCTGCATAACATAATAATAATAATAATAATAATAATAATAATAATAATAATAATAATAATAATAATAATAATAATAATAATAATGATGATGATAAGGGCAACATTAACCGAAGTAACAGTGACAGATAACAGTGCCATTGCTGGTAATATTCCCCGTCAAGGTCAGTGCTATTTTACATGGAGAGCATTAATA
>NC_089784.1:13608003-13635503 GCF_040412425.1 Macrobrachium rosenbergii | reverse complement strand
CTTTTTTTTTTTTTTTTTGCTTTCTTAAATGTCTAACATACTACTTGATCCGTTAATACATTTTGCCAGCAACATTAATTAACTTCTATAATGCAGCTGTAAAGCGACTTGTGCCGCTGTTTAAAGTTTGTTGAAAGAACTTGTATTGAATTATATGTTAGTTCCAAATGGACCAGTTCTCTGTAATAAAAAGTTTTTTTTTTTAGGTTCCTGGATAATGTTCTTACCTAACAACAAGATAAAATATAAAAACTGAAGCTTTTTTTTTTTTTTTTTTTTTTTTTTTTTTTTTTTTTAGTCAGGGAGAGTCTTATCGAATTGTTATCAGACTTGATTGATGGTTACCTAGATCCCTGAACGCATAGTTAACAATTTTATGATGAGAACATTACCGGGCCTCTTCAGAAAGAATAGGGACATCAGCGTCTGTAAAGACGAATATTGCATGTTAGGGGTATACGTCTTCAGTCAACATAAGTACATTAGAGAATTGTGGAATAAACTTCAAATAAGAGAGGAAAAAAAAAACACGATAGATTTATACGCACGGATGAACACGCTTGATTAAAAAGTGTAATTTGGTTGTTTTTTCTCAAGTTTTGTCACGCAAGCTGATCATCCTCTGATGTACAAGCATTGAAAAAAAAAATTTTTATCAGCCATGGGGAGTCTCTTCCTCTCTCTCTCTCTCTCTCTCTCTCTCTCTACGAGTCCTTTCCTTTGCTGGGGGCTTCTGGAAGGAAGGAAATGCTGATTGCGTACACAAAAGAGGCATTTTTACAAAAGAGGCATTTTGCTGGTCTGACAAAGGCGGACTACTCTGTTTAGTAAATAGTGGGACGGTGATTCCAGCTGTTGGCAGCTTTTGCCAACATTAATATGATATCGATTATGTTGGTGCGTTTGGTGTCACAACGCAAATGGTTATCGATGTCGTTGTTTGCACTGTAAATGGAGAGAGTGCGATGTTTAAAATAAAAAAAAATAAGCTGAAGATTTTTTTCGTCTTTTAACGTGCCTAAAGCAAGGAAAAATTTAAAGAATTATGAGAAATACTGTTCATTTAATTCTTGTGTCCTTGTTATAACCGTAGATATGACGAATCGCGAAGAAATTGTAAACCTCACCTCTTTTGTCAGTTACAGATTCATAGTTATTCAGTGAAGAGAAGGAAGGAAGCGGACAAAAAAAGTAAATTAATTAGTGTGGATGGGGGAAGGAAGGGAACAAAAAAGTAACGGAATAAAGTATCGTATTTTTACTAGTACATGCAGCAGCACGCCGACGAGATGTTTGTACCGTGGAATTGAACGAACACATTGAAAAATATCCAGGCAGAGTTTAGTCATTTGTCTTGACCACTAAATTGAAAGATGGAATGACTTGAAGGACTGATGCTGCATCATTTACGCTGCAGAGATTGCAAGAGACTCTTGCAAGGTGGAATGCCATGTGGAAGAAGCCACAGAATGAGAAGCCAACAAGACATCTGTGGGAGAATCGGGTGAAATGAACAAAGACAAAATAACATTAATGAAGAAGGAACAGAAGATGAAGGATGTGTGAGAGAGAGAGAGAGAGAGAGAGAGAGAGAGAGAGAGAGAGAGAGAGAGAGAGAGGGGAGGGGGGAGGGGCAAGACGTAAAGAGGTCCACAGGGATAAAGTGAATGAGAAAAACAAGTGAGAATATTAGGGATTTTGCGAAAATACTATACTATCAGCGATCGTGCATTTTGAGTGTCTACGAGCAAAAAGTAATCCTACCCAAGTTCCATATATGGACTTAGATCACACCCAGCGCATAGCGCCATCCAACGAGTGCTCGGAGGCTAGCTGTTGGCTACTCAAAAATTAAATATTGTAGCGCTAGATAACCTGCGTCTGGACCATATATAAGAGACCTGAATATCCCTTCCCTGATTTCAAAACAAGCCGCTCTCTTATCAGACAACCGGCCCAGTCTAAAAACAACAACAACTCTCTCCATCATTCGCCGCGTTGATGACGATCCAACAGACAATAATTTTAATGTAACGATCTGATAGCGTAAAAACCGTGGTCCCTTTCTTGTGGTGGTTTACAGCGGCAGAGATGAGTCTCACAACACTGTGAATCGAGATACAGCGGTAAGACTAAATAGGACCACTTGTTACTAAAACTAAAGCCGAGGAAAACACAACATATGTTTAAGTTTATTTGCGCAAGTAAATATTTACGGGAGCTGGCTGTTTAAAAGAAAATAAACGTTTCTTTCCATGAATGTTTGAATACTTACCGTAGCTATCTGTTTATATACAAGAGATGTAAACATGCATATTGAGTTTACGTCCATCTGAGCATGCAAATGGAAGGAGCACAATATGCACATAATAGCTGATATTTTGATAATCCTGCAATAGTAAAGAGTGAGGTTGGGCGGGGCAATTGGACGGCTGAAGGGCCGTTGGAAGGGGAGCAACTGAGAGGATGAACCCTAATTGAGGGCTACTTACTCTCACCAAGTAAAGGACCCGAGTGTTTGTACAGCTAAGTGCTGTCGCAATATTTAAAGGCTCAATAAAAAGCGTTTATTCCTCCAAGGGCATCGAACCTTACTGAGGAACACAATGTCCTGATAAGCTTGAGTTCCGTAAGAGCGTTGCTGCTGATTAAAACGTATTAGGAACGTAAAATATCTTGCCTCTGTGATTGCCGCGAGCAATGTAAAACGAATGGATAAATACATGATATCATTGCACGCATTGACGCCTAGAATAGGACAGACGTACAATAATCAGTGTATATGTTTAAGGCCACGGCTTTGTACACACTCACACGTTATATATATATATATATATATATATATATATATATATATATATATATATATATATATATATATATATATATATATATGAGCTTGTTGGCGCTTCTTCATACCTGGAACCCGGCGCTGCTGTCTCCCTTACCCTCCCGATCCCATACCTACCCTTCCCCCACCCGGGGCGGACAAATGGGTTTTCAGGAGGAGGGTGGGTGTCTCCCCTACCCTCCCATTCCCATTCACCTATATTATATATTATACAAAAATATATACATATATTATACAAATACATATATATGTATGTATGTATACACATTAGATATATATATATATATATATATATATATATATATATATATATATATATATATATATATATATATATATATATATGTGTGTGTGTGTGTGTGTGTGTGTGTGTGTTAGTTAATTCGATGGGGACAGGATAAAGAACCAGTACCACAGGGAAACTGGTGGTGATGTTAGGATGAAAAAGCGGATAGCTAAAGTAAGAGTATGAAGAACAGTAGTAGAAAAAAATACGAAACGGGGCCTTTCGCACATATGATGACGATTTGGTGGTCATAACGGTCTTTGGATACATTCCTTGGAGGGCTGTCTTTCCTGACGGTGGCTCGTGTGTGTACAAGCTCTTGCTTTAATGTTCCTGAAACAGAGAAAGTTCTAACAGTGTTTGTTGTCCTGAATTCTTGTGATATATAGACAAAGTAGCATGCAGTGTGAAGACAACATGGTACCAAAATCATTAACAATACTCTTCAATAGTTGAGCGCGATTGGTTTTTCTTTTAATGTTTACCTAAGAACGGTTGGTCTTGTTGCATATTTATATATATATATATATATATATATATATATATATATATATATATATATATATATATATATATATATATATATATATATATATATATATATATATATATCACAATTACCACAGGTGAAAAATAAGAGACAGGGTGTCAATGGGTTGGAAATAAAGTCGAAACCGGTCAGGACCTACACCCCGTTTCTTATTTTTCACCTGTGGTAATGTGTAATAAATGAATCACGTACAAAAGTGATAATAATCATCATATATAGATATATACACACACATATATAAATTATATATATGCATGTATGTGTGTGTGCATTATATATATTTTTTCAACATTAAACCGTTTACCTTAACAGGGGTTGACTCCAGAGTTAAAAAAAAAAAAAAAACAGCATATCAGTAAATGCTACATTCATACTTTAAGTGCTGATTTGTGGATGAACCTCCGATACAGAAAGCTTCAACAACATTTTTCGCCTCATACACGTACTAAACAGGCACTGCAGCTGACTTTCGAGCCCCGTATTCTGGTAGACACACACTCTGTGCCCTCCACCTCTGCCTTGCATGCACTCTCACACCTTCTGGCCTCTGGAACCTTTCTTTTCCAGTTCCTCTTGTCACTACAACTCTACAGCACTTTCTAGGTCTCAGTCTTCCTCCCCACTTCCAAGTTTTGTGACCTTTTTGCCAACTTGTCACTTGCAGCCTTTTTTTTTTTTTTTTTTGCCTTCAACATCAGGGCCGGACTTCCATAAAGGAGGTTTGGCTCAACAATCCTTGGACATATTCCCACCTTGTTCTCCATAGATATTCCGAGTCTTTTCCAAAATTTTTGCATACAACCTGCTACCTTTTGTGCTTCATCCGTTTTTTAATTCAACGCTTTTCCTTCCACTGACCGTGATATCTGTTACCAAATACTTGTATAATTAATCCTTCCCATTCCTCTTCCTGATTCTTATAGCTACGTAGAAGTAAAGATGATGGATGACTGTAGGAAGAGAGTAAATTTGATTCATGAAATGAATGAAGCAGGGAAGGTGGTCGGCTGGGCCAAAAATATTAGGAAGAGGCATAGAATATGGGTTGGTAATTTTGGTATGTGCCAACAGACTACGGAGCGGAACTAAATCTCCCGTTTGAATGTGAATATCGAATTCAGATGAAAGAAAAAGATGGAAGCTGTTTAGATTAATTGTTTGTGTAGCATGTGTATCGTAAGCGGAACTGGGATTGTGAGAAGTGATACGATACGCGGTGGTAAAACGGTTAACATAGGTGGGAGGATGGATCAAGTGTTTCAAGATGTTCCAGTGTTTCATCAGCGTACGATTCGGAAGTGTAGAGGAAAGGAGAGGAAGACCTTGAAATCAATCAGTGTGTAGATGGAGTGGAAAGATATGCCATAAGAAACGGTTTAGTATTCTGGAACGCCGAGACTTCGGGGAGTGTTGAGTTGAATGGCGCAGTGTGTGTAGGGCAGTTTGATATGTTACTGATGAACGTTCTGTGCCGCTATATTAAACGGCTGATTGTGGAAGTTGGTTGCCTTGGGATTCATCTGTAAATTCGTCAGTTAAATCTCTATGGAAACATCTTAATGTTGGAACAAAAATGGATATATATTACGTTTGTGTATGTGAAAACTCATAATATTTTATTAAGTGAAGGCATACGAGCTTTATGTGTACTTTAATGGTGCTATTATTAGTAACTAGCCTGAAGTTTTGAAATTATGTCTAGACCATTTTGGTGTGATTTTTTTAGGTAAATTACACTCATCATTTCGAGGAATTACTGAGTTATTCTTACTACTGAGACACACGAAACTAATAATAGCGATTTCTTTTGTCTCCTATATGCTTATGCTCATTTGGCTGATATCCAGGTCAATTAGTGCGGAGTATCCAGTATCGACCAGATATATCAATTTTCAATCAATTTACAGCATATGGTGCTCCATACACTCGTATTTTCATTAGTGCTCGTCGCGATGCTGGTTTTATAAAAAGATGAAGAGGTCTTCTGCTGCCAAGCGGAAGCGGCGGTTTTCAGAGAATGTATCGCACAATGAGCACCCGAAACGCGTTTGATCAAGTTAATGGCCTGGAAAAGATACAAGAGCGGTCGCGAGTTTATTGTTGCACTGGTAATGCCACTCCGCCCAAATTAGACCCAGGTATTTCCACGAAAGCTGGTTGCGCATATAAAATATAAATGATGTCAGTGGCCATGCTAACCATAACACTATTCCTTAATATCGGGGTCATATCTGGGAAAACCCAGCCGTGGAATCAATTGGACCCGGGACTGGACTGGACTGGACAGGGGACTGACTGGAATGGAATGTCCAGACGACGGTCACCACCGAAGGGGCTTCTGGATCGATCTTATCGCCAATGGCAATCGGTTCTCACGAGACCTCCCAAGGGCGTGCAAGGCAGCAGGGGACCGGGGACAAAGAAGAGACGAAATCTCTCATTACGATGCAACATTGCTTCGCGATCCTCCGACAAAAACCAGATTAGCAGCGGCAGGTCGGCTAGACTTCTGCAATGGAGGACTAAGTGACCGTCGGTTGACTTTGTCATACGTCGAGAAAAAAGGATTCCTTTGCGGTTTTGCATTTGCTAATGTTTCTTTTTTTCCTTCTCTCTCTCTTGGTAGGTGTAAAGAAAATAGAACACCGCACATAGGTTTTACTCTCTTTCTTCCTCTCCATAGCAAGAATTTTCTGTTTCAGAGGCGGACCTGTCATCACAAAGGGAACAAACCCATCAGCATCATTCTTTTTCTTTCCGAGAATGAATAGTTTTGGGTTCCTGCTCTGCCCTGTATCCATTGACTTATGTAAAATTATATTTTAAAAATACAAAGGGATATATTTATGAAGGGAACGTTACATTTTATCCTTCGGAAATGAAGTGGATGTATTTTTCTGTGAAAGTATTCTTTTCATTTTTTTAGTTGAATTACTAGTGATTAATGTGCATTTACTCATTGACACGCTTTATTCAAACGATGTACAATAAATAAGGACAAGAATTTGAGAAATTAAAGTGACCTTGATTGCTTCTTCTTCAGGTGGCAGAGTAGTGCATTCAGGTATCTCAAATCCTAAGGTAAGTATAATTCTTTAAGAACGTTTATTTTGACCAGTGATGCCCTGCATAAAAAAAATACCAAATTTTGTATAAAGCTGACAAGTGAAAGAGTCTTGAATGAAAATCCTTGGTCCTTAAAAAAAAAAGACTATTGTTAAAAACTAAAATGTCACTTCTAATAGATTTGTTTTCTTGAATAAAAACGCCATTCTTTTAAAATACGTGTCCGATTTCTATCACTTTTAATCTCTTATTTTTCTCGGTTTCCACTGATTGGCAACAATGACTTCAAAATCTCCCGTAGCACGCAAACATCCGTCAGTCTGTGGAAAAAACAAATACTTGCAAAGAGATTAGCTAGTACGGTTATTTTGGTCCAGCGAATTCTAACGGATCACTCGCCTATTTCAAATGTTATCCGAAAGATTTTTTGTTTTTCTAAGAACCCAGAGTCTCCGATTCCTTCTGAATGGCGGAGGACTTCTTCGCCATCATTAGGAAACGGCAAAAATAACCTTAAATTGGTTCCGAATACTCGGCCAGGCTCGGCCGTCTCTGTTGTATCACGTCCAGCTTCGAGGAAATGCAGATGTCTGAAATGCCGCGTTGTGTGTACATTTCAAAACAATTGTTTGCCGAGCAACTTCCCACGCGTTTGAGTTCCGCCGTTATTTTTAAGCTCATATCGCATTGCTTACGTATTTATGTGTATGTTATTCCCCGACCTCCTCGACTCTCCAAGGCTGTTCTGTGAAATGTTTGTTTAAGTTCGGTTTTAGTCGTGAGATTATGTCAAGCATTTGGGCCTCTCCTTCCGCATGTGTCGCTCTCCAACTATTTCTCTGGTTCTAAATTTTTTTCTTCTTTTATCTTTTTACAGGGTTCTTTGGTTTGTGCATTAGGTTAAATAATACCTCTTAGATTCCAACTATTTTTACCTATAGGTCTGCTTCTCTTGATTTTTATAATCTTTCCTGAATAGCAGTAATACGTTTTTTTTTTTTTTTTTATCCCGCGCGTACTCCAACTATTTCCCAGTTTTTTTTTTAATGGTCTTCCTCGGAATGTGCAGCATGTTTAATACACCTTAGACTGCGTGTATTTTTACCCGTATGTAAGTTTACCGTGTTCATATATATATTTTTTTTAACTTGATTTTACCCACCTTGACTGAATCAAAACTAATTTTTTTTTTTTTTTTTTTTGTAAATTAGGATTAATCATAAATTTAAACATTCGAACATTCACGATAGAGTCTATGACCACTGTTGTCGCGCCGGAATTTTATGATACCGAGAAAATAATTATAACAGTACATCAGAAAAAGAGCACAAATGTGAAAAGGTGTAACGACCTACAGCGTTATAGGATACGACAGGGTCTCACAAATCTAGGCAAACAAAGCCATCGGTTAATGCTCAGAGCGACGGACGTGCCAAGCTCGGGGGAGAGAGAGAGAGAGAGAGCTCTAGAGAGTGGGGAGGAGGGGAGAGGCGCGTTTCGAATGCCACTCTAGCGACCAGTTTTAGTGCAAACAGACGTCAGCGAACAGCCCCGTCAGGCTGTCTGTCGTCTGATGGTATGAAACTTTTATCGCTTTTTCATGCTTTCGCTGCGCTGTATTGTTTAAGGGCATAACAAAAACTTGAATTCTACCGTCGCAGTGCCGCCAAAAAAATTTATTTGCTGCCGTGCGAGATGCCTCGTGTGAGTTTGCGCATACTTTTTTTGTCTGTCCTTTTTCCCGAGTCGTGGTGGGGTCGTTTATGAGCGAGATAGATGATGTTGCCAATGGCTTTGTCGTATGTGCTGCTTGTCTATATGGAATGTAAGTTTTAAAAGATATTTTTAGAAGAATGTCTTCTTAAGCATAGGTACATTTTCTTCAAAGGAATGTGAGAAGAATCTGCTTTGTTAAAGTGTTCTGGTCCGCAACTTTTGATCATTAATAGAAATTATAAGTCATTTATTAAGTAACAGAAAACGAGAATGACCAATCAAAGATTGCAAACCCCGGGTCATGCGATTAGCATAGCTACCAAATACTCTTTGCAGCTCACGTTTTCACGAATTCCAGGTTGCGGGTAGCATAGTTAATCTGTTATTGTGCATCACTTACATTTTATTTCTCAGACAGCGGAAAGTTGCTGTTTTTATAACTGCATAACTGTGTCAACAACAATAAACTAAAATAGATGATTTTAAGTTCTTTGGTGTCATGACTGCAAAGTCATTCACTCCGAACAGCAATAAACCAGGCCATAAAATATCCTGCATCATGGTGCCAAAGTAACCAAAAGTTGAGTGTAATAAGTTGTCCCATTGTGCGTAGGGAAAGAACCTTCTCACCGATTTATAAAAAGGCAGCATAGGTATGAAAGATTTGGATCTGATCTTCTCTGTTCTCCCGCGAGTGACAATAGGGGAGAAATGACACAGCCACTCACACCCTGCAAACCTGCTTGTCCGCCCCGGGTGCGGCGGGTGGGTAGGGGAGACATCCACACTCCTCCTGCAAACCTGTTTGTCCGCACAGGGTGGGGGCGGGGTAGGGGAGACAGCAGCCCCGAGTTCCAGCGCGCCAACACCGTCGGGTGAAATAAGTTGGAAGTGAAATCCGCATCCGCAGAGTTTAATACATAAAAAAGGGTAACATAAGCAAAAAACACCTAAAATAAGTGGCTAGATTACCTCCATATTCAAGGGGATTTGTTATTGTAACGGAGGATTTTCCTCACCATGCATTATTTGATCACCTTTTTACATACGCGTGTCAATTAGCAGCTAGTCTCAAAAGAAATATGGTTATGATATATTCGCTCAGCTTTGTATTCAGTACTGTTACATTCTGAGGTTTCAAGATTAGCTAAAAAACACCGTTTCAGAATGGATCTTGCTGTGTGCTGCCAGATTATTCTTCGGATCTGTCAGTCTCCTTTTTTGAATCGCAAATTTTAGAAGTTGGTGGGAATGAAGACATCCTTTCGGTGAAAAGCAAACATTACGAAATTTGAACATTGCGACGCCAACTATACATATTTCTTGGAAGTTGTTGATTTTCAAACGTCTACAGGTTAACTCTGTAATCGATAAAGCTCTAAAGCCGTATAAGATACACAAAAGCTTGTCTAAAAAAATACCGGTGAAAATGATTTAATGCCAATATTAACCTACGTTTCTGTGAGTCAAATCCACGATAGAACATTTCCCGACTTTTCCTATTTTCCAGTTTGCTCAAACTCTGAAAAACTTCTGCCCTCGCTTAATAATAACTGGGATTACATTTTCAGAATAAAAGAGGAAGAGAGAGAGAGAGAGAGAGAAAGAGATTTCGTAACAGCCAAGCAACTGTAATTTGGGACTCAAGTACGGCAGAGATTCAAAGGGATCCTTGTTCACTTATTGGCTGGCAGACATCATCAGGCTGGGTGGAAGGGATCCGGTCCACTATTTTCTTTTCCCGTTAATAGGTCGCAATTTCATCCTAATTCATTCCCTGTCCGGTTTAATTCTCGTATCTGCCGACGGATGCACTTAGGCAGCCTTGCAATTAGTGCAGCATTTGTTGCAATGTAATTGTCTTCTTCACTGAGGCGGGTCTGCGTGCGTGGAATCCGATAAGCGGCTGGTTAAGTGTTTGGATATGAATTCTTGCTCTGCAAATGTCTGAGTATTTTATTATATATATATATATATATATATATATATATATATATATATATATATATATATATATATATATATATATATATATATATATATATATATATATATATATATATATATATATATATATATATATATATATATATATATATATATATATATATATATATATATATATATATATATATATATATATATATATATGTGTGTGTGTGTGTGTGTGTGTATGTATATCAGATAAGTTACGTATTTTCCGTAATCAACTTTATTCCATGCGGTCCCCCTCTCTCTCTCTCTCTCTCTCTCTCTCTCTCTCTCTCTCTCTCTCTGTGTGTGTGTGTGTGTGTGTGTGTGTGTGTGGTGGATATTTTATATTGTTTTATTAAAAGAACGTGTTCAGCCGTAACTGACTCTTGAATTCTTAATTATACATCGGCTCCACTATCACGGGTTTCAATCAATAGTGTCGAAAGCTCTCTCTCTCTCTCTCTCTCTCTCTCTCTCTCTCTCTCTCTCTCTCTCTCTCTCTCTCTCTCCACATTCAGTCATTTCATATTTAATGGTCTCGTTTTCCTTTTACTTCAGATTTTTTTTTTTCGTTTATCTTTCGTACTGGAGTATAATAGCCCTGGGAGCTGTCGGAATGCGTCCATCACAATACAGAGTCTCCTTTTTTTATGCTTCTACGGTCCCAAGCACCAAAAGATTTTCTCCTATTTTTCTTCGCATTGATTGTGACTTTACTCATTCAGAGCTCGTTCGCTCCCACTGTGGCTTGATATATTTCAGTATTTACCGATTCTGCACCAAGGACGGAATGACAATGATTCGGGTTGCAATGTTGATCATCATATAATATATATATATATAGAGTGTGTGTATGTATGTATGTATATATATATATATATATATATATATATATATATATATATATACATACATACATACATACATACATACATACATACATACATACATACATACATACATACATACATACTTATAAACTACCTGTCGCTTTTTACCAAAAGCACGTCAGATCCTTTTGCACTTCCAGGATCTCAAGGCCCTTGCTTTTCACTTCTTCAAATTCACCTATAAGGCACTGTCAAAGTCTTTCTGTTTCGTTTTTCCTAACACTTACGAATTATACACTCTTCAACAACCTATAATCCTCCATTACATTCATCAACTTGGTCTTTCATCTACTTTGTACTAGCACATAGGCTGGCAAACTCTTTTCCTAACTTTCCCTGTTTAAGTATACTTAAAGATATTCCCCTTTGCAAACCTTTTCCAAACTCATTTCCAGAAGATTCTTTCCATTCTTATATACTCAAGGAACTTCATAATCACCAACAACATCATCTGTTTCTCTGCAGCCTACCATTGTCTTTAAGTCACCTAGCACAGCCACCCTTGCATACTTTCAAAGCCATCCAGGTACTAATTAAAACTCTCCCAAAACATTCTCTTTCATACTCGTTCTGTTCTATTACTGAAACATATACGTTTAGTATAATTACTTTTTCAGCCTGGCAATCCACGAACTAAAATGTTTGTATTCCTTCACCCTTCCTTAGGAGTTTTCCTGAAACTGAAGTGTGCTACCCCTTCTTTAACTCTGCACTTTTCAGGCACCCCCTATTCCGGCATACACGGCCCATAAACTTTTGTTCATTAGTCTCAAAAATCCAGCTTTCTCTCCTTTCTTTCGTGATCCACATACACACATATTCGTAACCCCAAATCTCAGTATTTTAATTTTCCTCGGTTTTTCCGGGTCAGTACAGAATATAGTGATCTTTCCTAGATAGTGACCCCCAAGGGTTTTCGAGGGTCGTTATCTAGGACTAATATTTCTTTGGGGTCATTATCTTGATAATATTTACAGTCTTTTGTTTATGTTTTTAAGGTAATCCCCAACGGCTTGTACTAAACAAAACGCAAAGGTGGATACATACTGGGTTAAAACCCTTGGGGGTTACTATCTAGGAAAGATCCGAATACAGAACGATAGACCGAATGCCCCTGCCAATGAGGTCATTTTCAGTGTCAGTACAGGATACAGAACGATAGACCTAATGCCCCTGCCAATGAGGTCATTTTCATGGTCAGTACAGGATGAACGATGAACGCCATAGACATTTTAGTGTCAGTACAGGATACAGAACGATAGACCTAATGCCCCTGCCAATGAGGTCATTTTCAGGGTCAGTACAGGATGCTGAACGATAGACTTAATACCCCTGCCAATGGGGTCATTTTCACTTCATGTAAAGCCGCAAGACTGCTGTTAGTTTCTCTTCCTGGAATCCTGCTGGAAAGAAAAAGCGTAGTTATCACTGACTACAGTTAAGGCAAAAATGGTATTTCATAAATTATTGTTAGAAAAATGCATGAAAATTTAAGAAAAGTCGGATAAAAGTAACTGAGAATTCTGTTAGTGAAAATATAATAATTTGAAATTTTTAAAACCTAATCACTGGAAAACGCGCAATATTTAATTTACTCTGTTCGGTGTATTTTGTAAATGTAGTGGCCGTTGCCAAAAAAAAAAAAAAAAAACTCGGAAGCGCATAAAAACCACAGAAAACGTTTGAATATTCTTTTGCGTTTCTCATTTTTTAAAAGTTGAAATCACAGTGTGGTAATATTGCACTGAAAAGCGAGCGGTCCTTATATAATGACTCTGTGTGAGTTTGGTTCCAGTTATTTTGTTCTTCCAGATAATTAATTAATTTTGTTCACAAAATAATAATTCATAATTTTTTTTAGTGTACGAATGATTTCTAACATTAATCATTTCAATTTAATGATTAGCTTTTAATTACAGATGTTTTACCAAATTTTCTTATATACCGGCGATTCGTTAACTAGTCATTATACTAATTATTTATTGTTTCATAAAAAGTGATCGATTAAATTTGTTTTTATTTTATTAAAAACTATTTTGCACAAATAAATCTTTAGAATATTGATCGCAGGTAGTTAATAAACTTTTTATCAAATTGATTAATACAATTTTCACGAAATTCATTATAACATTTCCGTTTCTGCAGAGTGAATTTCAGGTATGAGCAAAAATCGCCGATCGGAATGCCCTTTTACTTACGCCATAAAGTTACTCATGCATGTCATGCCAAACAGATGAAACATCTCTAGGTGGATGAATATTTTAGTGATCCAGGGTTACGAATTTGCAACAAGTTTGAGAGAGAGAGAGAGAGAGAGAGAGAGAGAGAGAGAGAGAGAGAGAGAGAGAGAGTACTACTCACTTAGAACTTCAAAATATCTTCACTGATTTTCAGTTTGAAGAAAGATAAGTTATGTTTACAACTCATCTCTTTTTCGTCACTTTAGTGGGAGTAAATAAAGAGCGATTTACTACAAGGAGCAGTTTCATCTCTAATGATTGTAAACCCTCCTGTCTTTGCATCTGAACTACGTCAACCTTTTTGTCGATACAGTTTTCTAATTAGGAAGGCATATTTCGTGTTGACGTCTGATAGACTGTACGTTGGAAGAAATGAAGCAAAAAAAAAAAAAAAAAAAATCTTGTTTTCCAGCGAAATAATAATTGCCTTTACAGATGCTGAACCTTGTTAACTCCCGTTGAGTCCATTTCATCTTTTCATTTTTAAACTTTGCGAGTTATGTCCTATTTATCCACGTTTTCCTAACTATTCTGTCTTTGTTTTCTTGTTTATCTCCGACTTCAGGTCAGGCCTAGTAGCTTCCACAATAGCTTCGTAAAACAGTACTTAGGCAGTTGTACAGAAAAATCATCTTAGGCCTATCTAGAATTATTCCTTTGTCTTTGAAGAGAAGGGAAGAAGAAATGCTCTCGATCTCAGATGGTTGTCATGGAGGCAGCACATACTGGTTTCGTGACATCAATGGTTGATTGTTCGAGCGATGTTCTTGGACCTTTTATTATCTGTAACTGTCCCTTCCCATTCTCATCCCTTTCCTGTTGACCTCTTTTTTTTTTATGATAATGCCAGTCTTGTCTTTTGTAAGTGGTGTTATCTCCAAATGACTGACATTGATAGGTGTTATCTAAATGAATATTGTTACTCTTGGCGAGATATCCCAGTGCATTATTTAGAAACAAGAAGTGGAGCCGTCAAAATGCTCCCCGTGAAATTGGCTGTTCATATCTTATCTTTGATGTAATAATAATAATAATAATAATAATAATAATAATAATAATAATAATAATAATTTTACTTTTCGTATTTCCATAGAGACGTCTCCTATCTCCGTATTCCAATTCAGGCTTCTCTGTCATAACTGTATTTCTACGAATGGGATCCCTGTTGGAAGTCGTACACGAATTCATTTTAATTATGTTTCATTATCTCATGTTTATTTTACAACTTATAATGTTGTGGTGCTCTGCTTTTTGACAGCTCACCTTTGTAATGATTTATGATGAATTTTGAACCTGTTAGTACCATAAAAATTAATATTTGCAACTGATGATAGATTGGGAACCTGAAAGCTTCATGGGAATATAAAGGCGAAAATCGAGAGTTGGATATTGTTACTGAAAGTCCTACAATTATGAATTGATTCGTTTCCGCCTTTATATTCCCATAAAGCTTTCAGGTTTCCATTCCATCATCAGTTACAAATATTAATTTTTTAAGGCACTAACAGGTTCAAAATTTATCGTAAATCAGTACAAAGGCGAGCAGTCAAAAAGCAGAGTACCACAACATTAAAAGTTAAAAGTCAGAAACATGAGATAATGAAACATAATTAAAATGAATTACAATAAAATCATGACAAAATTGCCAAAGTTAGAGAATAATTTGAACAGTATACAATGATAATGGTAACAATAAATATTCAAACAATTTAAAAGGTTCAGTATATAATATTTGCAAACTGAATCTGTTAAATTATATGTAGTTGAAACAATTTCAGGGGTAAGACAGGAAATTTCTTTGTTCAGAGTGGGCCGCACAGACTTAATAAGGAGACTTTCTGCAAACCAGATTTTGAACAGATAGCTCCCTTTAAATCTCTTTACCTCAAATGTTCTTGGAACACTGCCTCGCTCCTGACTAGAGGAGTCTAGCGAGAATCTTTCTCCAGTTGTGTAGTTTTTCCCACATGTATCGGTGCCCTGGCTCCGAGGGACCTGTTACTATATCCTAAATAGCAGTTACGACAAAGTGCGTATTTAAATATGCAGGCTATGGCAGAGCTCCATTCAAAAGAGATCTAGTCTTTGTGGTGGAAAAACTTTTCATTGTAAAGTTATTTAAGAAAATTGTTTATTTCCTTGCACATTTGCTCTCCTTGATAAAGTAGTTGTACAGTAGATATATGTAGCTTTTATTTAAGAAAAATTCTCGTAAGAAATCTGTCTTTAATGAAGTTAGTAATCCCCATGCTCTGTATAAGAAAGTATAAAATCATTAGGTTTAAAGCAACAAAATGAGAAAATTTAGAAATGTTGCTTATTCCAGTTAAATTTTCTTCCTCTGTAATTTGGTGCTGATGTTACTCTGTCGTTCTTTATAACATCATGTCTAGGAAGGGTAATTCTTGGTTTACTTATTCTTCTCTTGTGAACTTTATTTGGGCGTGTTGAGGATTCCAGGAAGTAAAAAAAAAAAAAAATTATCTAAAAAGGGAAAAGAGGACCTTTGGAGAGACTGAATGTAGATGACCCAATAAACATACATTATTGCTTGGAAATAATGAAATGATAATAATAATAATAATAATAATTATTATTATTATTATTATTATAATAATAATATTAATTATTATTATTATTATTATTAATTTATTATTATTATTATTACAATTTAGAAAATCATTAAGCCAGCTGTCGAAATATGTAAGAGAGGGCGAGCGTCAGGCAGACGCTGAATATAATTTTGGTCGTAAAGAGAACTTAACCACTTGTTTCCTTGCGGTTTCTCATGAAAGGCATTTAGATCTGAATAAATGGAAAACGCTGGAATTGGCCTCACAATTACTATCTGCGTTCTTTTTAATATTGCGGTTAATTTGTTTTGTCCACTTCCAGGAAGCACTGAAAGGCTAAGTGTAACTGGCAAAATTGTTTTGCTGGAAACGGAAATAATCCGTCAGGACTTAGAACATTCAGAGAACTGTAATTGATTCCTCTGACTCATCTTAATTTGACTTATAAACGCATTCATGCCAGACCAAATTTAAACCATATTGCTATTGACTTCACCTTACTACAGTCACACTCGTGCCATTTTAACGACCATTGCTGCCGAAATCCCTTTGCTGATTCACTCCTAAGTGTCCTAATTTAAGGAATAGACCGACTCAATTTCGTTTTTAGATAATTACCATTCAATTAATCTTACTGGTGCGTTTACGCTTGTTCAGTTTTGTAGAATGTTGCCATTGAAATCACCTTAATTTAATAATACACTCATACTTATCCCATTTTAAAAGATTATTACTGCGTGAATTTGAATTGAATTCACCATACTAGCGCAATCATATATGTCCTGTTTTTGAAGAGTATTGCTATTAAATTCACCTTACTAATGCCCTCGTACCTGTCCTATTTTAACACGCATTGTTATTGAATTCATGCCCATCCAAATTTAAAGAATACTGTTTTGTAAATCATCTTACAACTACGCATAGACCTGACGAAATTTAAGGAATGTTGCCGTAGAATTCCCCGTTGTAAAATCCTTATGCCTCTCCCTAGCCACAATAAACAGGAATGATGTCGGTGAGGGGAAAAAGTAAGTATACCTTAGTTTAACCAGGCCACTGAGCTTATTGTGGAATCCGAATCACATTATAGCGAGAAATGAGTTTCTATCACCAGAAATAAATTCCTCTAATTCTTCATTGGCCGGTCGGAGATTCGAACGCGGGGCCATAAGAGTGCTAGCTGAGAACGGAACCCAACCCGCCCAATGAGGAACTGTCTGTGAGAGGGTAGGGTTTATAACGCCCACTTGTTAATTGAATAAAAACAGAAGCGTTCATGAAATTTGCTAACAAGCTTTCGCAGTGTGGTGCAAGCGACATTTTGGTCATAGTTAGGTCCCAAAACCGGTAGAGTAGGTTGGGAATTTCCCGAGGAACCCCATTAGTTAAAGAGCTCCGATAAAAACTTGCGTGCTTCAAACAAAATGTTAACAGTATCACAGTACATAGTGCTAACTTAGGTGCAGTTGTGGTAAACAACTAAGTCGCATGCTTGGCCTGCCCATTAAGAATGTGTGTGAATTATAGATGATGACAGAACTAATGATGATAATAATGAAACCGTTTTCATTTCCCTTCTGTTACAAAAGTCATCCCTGGACAATACCATTGGTAAGAGTCAATGCGTAAAACAATAACTCATTTCTGCCATAATTCATTCACTGTACCACATTTTTTTTTTATCGATCATGCATTGGCATTTTAATTGTTGCAAATACCAAAGAGAGCTCCAAAAATGATGTAATTTCTGCATCATCATTCCCATTTAATTAATGATTCCATCATATGGCACAGTAATACAATGAAGCTTATTTTATACGAAGAAAACAATGAATACAAAAGTCTTCTGTAGACCCTGGCATTTCAGTTATTAACTGTATTCAAATATTTATAACAATATTCATAAATGGTAAATATGTTATATTACATTTTGGATGTATAACTCAAAATGGATGTATTGCAGCGATAAAAATATATACAATGATGGTTTTTGTTTTGTTTTAAAATTTGACCTGCTAAATTTTAGCATCTAATCAACAAAAGTTTTAGTTCATGAGTTTTATTTTCCAACATGGCTGCGCTTTCAATGAAAAAACAAGTAAAAAATGCGCCGAAGTTTCTTCGGCGCAATCAAGTTTTCTGTACAGCGTATAATGCTGTATGAAACTCTCAATCACGGCCCATGAAACTCTCAGCCACGGCCCATGAAACTCTCAGCCGCTGCCCATGAAACTGTTTTGTTCGCTCCTACAGCGGTGCCAGACGCATGATAATGGGTAACTTTAACCTTAAGTAAAAAAAACTACTGAGGCTAGAAGGCTGCAATTTGGTATGTTTGATGATTGGAGGGTCGATGATCAACATACCAGTTTGCAGCCCTCTAGCCTCAGCAGTTTTTAAGATCTGTTGGGGACAGAAAAAGTGCGGACAGACAGACAAATAGCCATCTCAATAATTTTCTTTTACAGAAAACTAAAAGGGTTAAGTTCTCATTTGATATCAAAAAAAGAAATAACTGGAAATTTCTCAGTAGCCTCGCTTAGATCATTTTAGTCTTAAACCAAGTTCATATAAAGGTATATAAGCTCCAGATCTTGGGTTACTGTATCATTATTCCTTTTTCGTCAACTTCCTTCAGTGTCGGAATGGATAGAATGCTTCCTTTGCGAATTCGCAGAACATAGTCATTTAGCCATTAGCTTTACAGTAAGTGAAGCGTAATTGAAGTAAGTGATATAGTATTTAATAAAAGGTAAGAAAGCCGGGTATCGTAACTGATAGAGGAACTTCAAAGTTTTAGGTTGTGATGCTTTCGTAAAGTCGTAGGAAAAGACTTGACGGGCGAAGACTTCGTTTTCATTTGCTAAATAATAATAATAATAATAATAATAATAATAATAATAATAATAACAAAATCCACTGTCCTTTACTGCCGGGTACTGAAGTCATTCCTGAACAACGTTACTGATAGAGGTCAGTGTAGAAACTAAAATGGGGCCCTCTGGTGGAATTACCTGCTGAACAATTCAGACAAACTTTCCCCAAAACTCTAATTGCACTGATCTTGCCCCACACAGTTAAATCTTAATGGATGAACATTTTAATGTTGAAATACTCTACCTGTAAATGAAGTTCTCTTGATTACAAGTTAAAGACTTCCTCCCCTTGAATGTCGACGTTAAGGCACATCTTAAGGTTTAATACTCGAATCTTCAGTATGCAGATGGATGGGTAGGGTAGCACAGAAAAGAAAAAGAGATAAAGATGGACGAGAGAATGTAAGCAATAACTTCAGGGAGAATAATTTGTTTATAGGGAAGTCAGTGGAAAGAGAAAGGCTTAATGAACCAGAGTGCCTCAGGATAAAAGGTACAAACGGAGGGATGCTTTCTGAAGTGACCGAATCCTTGAGGGAGTGCTTGAGTTCTTGAGTTGGCTTCGCTAGAGGCTAGTTTATTGAACAAGCCCTCTCGCCCTGCGACAGGCGTAGCGTCAGTAAGGTTAAGTATACCTTAGTTTAACCAGACCACTGAGCCGATTAACAGCTCTCCTAGGGCTGGCCCGAAGGATTAGACTTATTTTACGTGGCTAAGAACCAAATGGTTACCTAGCAACGGGACCTACAGTCTATTGTGGAATCCGAACCACATTATACCGAGAAATGAACTACTATCACCAGAAATAAATTCCTGTAATTCTTCATTGGCCGGTCGGAAATTCGAACGCGGGCCCTGCAGAATGCTAGCCGAGAACGGTACCGACCAGTCCAACGAAGAACTGAAGCATCAGTAACTGATGCTTAATACGCAGTGCAGGAATTCCTAAAAAGGTTAAATCACGCATTGGAACAATCCCTAACGTCGATATGGGCTTGAACAGTAAGGTAAATACAGCAGGTAGTATTATCAATGTATATAAATTACATAGTCATTTATATTATAAAACTTATTATTAATTCATGTGTGATAGTAACAACAACGAAAATTGTCTGAACATAAATAATAGTAGTATTGCGAATATACTTGAGTCATTGGTTTTAACCTAAATTATGATTATGAAATAACAGCAGTAATTGGCGAGAAACAGATACATAATGTTAACGTGATGGGTAATGACAATAGGGGAAAACATTACTTGCAATTAGTATATTGCCTCGCTGCATATCTCTGATCTGTTTCATTTCTTTACCAAAATGAACTTCTGTTTCGACATTTTATAGTTTTTGAGGTGTTTGTGCGCCTGCACGGAAATGTTATGCTTTCTTCCAAAGTTGGCAAATTATCATCAATATATTCATGTAATTTATGGCAAACCATAACATAATGACGAACTGCGTGCCCATCACTTTCATTACATACTTTGCAGATAGTTTTACTACCCTCCTCGACTCCCTTAGACTGCCACGTGTGGCAGTGAGAACCCCAGAACGCGGTATTTACCAGCTATTTTTGTTAACCTCTTTCTTTCTATACTTGTATGTAATAATGCTTTGATCTGGTGAACTCCTGCTCCATCTACTACAGTATAAAAATTTGCCAACATCTGAATTCTTATACCTCTTGTTTTTATTTGATTTGTCGACAAGCTTGAGCTATAAGCAGTTACCCATGCCTTCTGAAGCAGCTTCTTTAGCCATCATATCGGTCATCTCTTTACCAGGCGTTCCTAAAGAGAGATGCTTACGTAATCTTGACCTGCAAGTTCTTCTGTATCCGCTTCATTGTTTTCTTATAATTTCATGGTCTAATTTTCCTATACATAACCTCTACTTTGTTATGTAGGGCAGATATACTGTCAGTGGTTGTCTGGTCGCTGTTACGCCTTCTAATGATTTGTATTAAGTCCAACAAAAATGCCGTATGTTCATTCTGTGGGGATGTAGTCTAATCTTGTAACCTGACCACCTCTCCAAGTCAAAGATTTCACCATTCATTGAGAATCACAGCAGCCCCAGCAAGTTATGTCTGTACACAGTGAACCATTAAGTACATCTGGTCAGTATATTCTCCTTCAGTATTATTTTCACTGGCTGCTTGATAACGTGGTCTCTTTATATTAATATGTACGACTTTTTTTGCAAGTGGATGGTAGAAAAAAGAAAGAATGATGCAACAGTGAAAGTTATTACAAGTTTGAGAATGCTTGTGGATGGGACTGTTGAGGAAGCAAAGAGGGCGGTTAAGAAATGGAAGAATGGAAAGATGCTAGGGGCTGAAATATTGCAGTGCTAAAATAGTATAAGTAAAATATTACAGTGCAGTGGCAGTAGTGTTCTTGAATGGGTGACTAGTGTTTAAAAGGTATGTCTTCATAAAGGAAAGGTCCCAGTGGAAGGAGCAAGAGGAATAATTGTTCTACTGTATAAATGCAGAGAAGATAGAGACATAACTTATTAAGTGTGCTTGGTAAATTAAGGCAGATGACAGGGTGCAGGAACAGTAATGGTTATCTAGTGTTTGTAAGGTATGTCTTCATAAAGGAAAGGTCCCAGTGGGAGGAGTAAGAGGAATAATTGTTCTACTGTATAAATGCAGAGAAGATAGAGACATAACTTATTAAGTATACTTGGGAAATTAAGGCAGATGACAAATGACAGGATACAGGAACAGCAATGAGGAATCAGGTAAGGAAGAGAGTGCATGGATCAAGTGCTTTTTATGAAACAGTGAAAGTACATGGAAAGGGCTGTGTGTGTCCTACAGGGATCTAAAGAGAAACTAATGGTAGAATCGATAGAGAGGCAATGTGGAAGGGTGCTTGGGTTTGCATTCTAAAGATGAGATATTGATAACTATGAAAAGTTTTATGTTTGTGAAAGAATTGAAGTATGGTATGAGATGGGAGAGTGACTGGTTTGATGTAAAACTAAATATAATGGTCTTATAATGAACCTTCTTATAGATGTATGAAATGTTGTAGAATGTTCCTGCATTGGGGGTTCATTCACTTTTCTTAAAGAGTTAAAGTATGAGTGGGCAGTGACCGTTGTGTTGTGCTTTCTCAGGAACTGCTTGGAACTGCTATCTGTTAAGGGAGATGGTTGTTATATATATATATATATATATATATATATATATATATATATATATATATATATATATATATATATATATATATATATACATTATGTATATATATGATATATATATAATATAAATATAATATTACACATGTATAATATGTGTGTGTGTGTAGTTAAGTATGTTTATATGTATACTCTCACGTGTCCGCTACTTGCATCGCTTAAATTAACTCATTGCCCCAAAATAGATTTCGGTAATTTGCCGGTTGCCAGCACAGTGATCGCAAAACGGACCAAACCTTTTGTTCTCCGTAATGGCGGCGATGATGATCGCTAGTAACGAAAACACCTCCACAATACAAAGAGAAAAGCTGAATGGTGATATCGTTAGGGGAAATTTACTTAATCAGTTTGATGCCTGATATGCAGCGTTTGTTTCTCTTTACGTTAAGGCGTTTTACCAGTTCAAAAAAAAAAAAAAAAAAAAAAAGCTTTGTTCAGGGTTTTACGGTGACTGAATGAATAAAGACACTTAACAATTGCAACGTCGAGTTTTGCGTGAAAATGTCACGTAATTTTCACTACATTTTTTCTGAAGAAATTTCTTTACGGTGTCTGCCGTGGAAATTATGTATATACCCAGCTTTTCCTTGTGCAGTAATAATTGGTATGAGAATATTACTATAGTGTTCTACTCGTTTTCTCATCGTGAAAGGGCGCTCTCACAGTCATTTACTTCCTCGTGTCTCTTTATATATATTTATATATATATATATATATATATATATATATATATATATATATATATATATATATATATATATATATATATATGTATACATATATAATGTGTGTGTGCGTGTGTGTGTGTGTGTGTGTGTAGACAGATAGATAGAGATACAGACAGTACAAGAAAATAAAATAAAAAAATCAGTTATAAGACAGCTTATGTTACGTAATAGCACAATGGTTATATTACTCCAGCGTGTAAAATTTCAAAGAACTACTCATGCTGCGGTATAGTTATTCAACTTGTATTTCATTTGCCTCAAGTTTTACTGAATGTGATTAGGCGCACTAAGTAAAGTTCACTTAAGAGAAAATAACAAGTTAGAGGGAATTTGAAGCCTTTGGCAGTTTTTCTATCAGTTAAGAGTCTGTTCTAGTGTTCCAGATTTCTCTAATAGGTCTTGGTCTATGTTTCATCAAATTTAGGTATGAGTTTCTCAGTCGGTGCTCAGAACATTCTAGCCTCAGCATGTGAAAGTTAAGTTAAGTTTACTTTAGTTTAACCATACCACTGAGTTGATTAACAGCTCTCCTAGGACTGGCCCGAAGGATTAGATTTATTTTACGTGGCTAAGAACCAGTTGGTTACTTACCAGCGGGACCTACAGCTTATTGTGGAATCCGAACCACATTATAACGGGAAATGATTTCTATCACCAGAAATAAATTTCTCTAATTCTTCATTGGGTAGTTTACAGTTTAGTTGGCCAGGCCGCGCAACACCTTCTGCCCGGACTACAATCACTCCGCCAAGGTAAGTAGTTCCGCGACCCGACCCTGCTTGCGACCCAGCGACCCCACGCTTTCTGGGGGTCCAGGGGGGGCAAAGCGCCCCCGGCCAGGTTAGGGCACGCCGCCCTATGTTAGGTTAGGTTGGTTACATGTGGTTAGGTCAGGACCTGGCACTATAGGAAAAGTTTGTCTTGTTTGTATTCGTCCGCCAGTTTCCTAGTCGGAACCTACACGAAAGCCTTGGCCAACTAAACTGTAGGCGCTCCCTTCATTGGCCGGTCGGAGAACCGAACGCGGGCCCAGCAGAGTGCTAGCCGAGAACGATACCAACCCGTCCAATGAGGAACTAGCATGTGAAAGAAATATCATGTAAGACTTTCATAAACACCGAAAATTATATAAACAGTTAAATGATTTATTCCCGAAACTGACATTCCAGACTTCATTACGGCAGCTTTTATTCCTGAACAACCCGGAGTTCGTGAAGTACCTTTTTGGCCGATTAACCATCTTTTTCCACGGGCAGGTCATTAGACCATCCAATTTAATACATGCCGAGAGTTTTCCGCCCTCGAAAAATATTTGTTTGGCCGCGCACGTTGAGCTACTTACCGGTGCTTGTCATTATCTGGGATTAAAGCAATGCTCTCGCAGTGTGCGAGCACTGTCAATGCGTAAGTGGCCATTATCTCGATTGCACCGAAGTAAAAAAAAAAATAAAAACTCTCCTTTTGGGAGCATTTGCTCGAAAACAGAATAATACGTTTGTCTTCGGTTATGACCTGTATTGGAAGCGTGGGAGCATTGCGTTTTTATGCTTCACATATCACTTTTATTTCGTTTCATGGTTTACCCCCCTCTTCGCCGCGGTGTGCATGCCAGCTGTATGTTCTTGGTGTATGTATTTCAGATTTTTCCCCGGAGTTTAGTTTGATTTTGTACTGCCTCGAATTTTGTCTTTCGTGTGGAGATTTCTCAGTTGATAATATAATATATATATATATATATATATGTATATATATATATATATATATATATATATATATATATATATATATATATATATATATATATATATATATATATATATATATATATATGTGTGTGTGTGTAATATACATATATATATATATATATTTATATATATATATCATATATATATATATATATATATATAATATATGTGTGTGTATGTATTTTTATGACATTTTTTTATGTTCACATACATTAAGATACAAATGTCGTCATGTTGTTTAATGTCCCATTCGTTCTACTTCGGAAATGATGCCGAAGGGGAATTATAGCTGATAAGTGGTACGTCACCTGGCGGATTCGATCCCCGACAGTAACAGTGACGAGTAGTCATACCATACAGCTGTCTATATATATATATATATATATATATATATATATATATATATATATATATATATATATAAGTGTATGTGTGTATGTATGTATGTATGGTGTGTTTCAAAAGGTGGTTTGGTCACGTAGGAAGAATAAAGCTTGATGAATTAGTTCAAAATGCAATTTAATTCGCAAGTTTTAGCAGGGGGTTATGAAAGGAAACCCGGAAGTGTTATGTGGAGGGGTGAGAAGAGAGATGTATGTATATATATATATATATATATATATATATATATATATATATATATATATATATATATATATATATATATATATATATATATATATATACATAATGTATATATATATATTTTACTATATATACTATATAATATATATATGTGTGTGCATGTATACATATATACACATATGTATAATGTTTGCCTAAGGGGTAGTATCTCTTGCATTGCTGATGAAACTTCTGTGTTGGTATCTGAAATGGCTGGTGGTAAGGTCGGGAGTCTTATGTACAGGCGCCCATCTTTGATTCAGTTGATAAAAACAGGAATGTGACAGTGACTGCTGGTCTGGTTTCCAAAGAGGTGTGTGTTTGTGTGTGAATAAAATGAAAACGACTTAGACTTAATCACTGAAATTTCTTACATGGTATCTAAGGTTGTCTTTCAACGTTTACCATATCAGTGCAAATGAAGGTAAACGGTCTGTAAAAGAAATTCCCTTATTTCTGTTCAGTATCCTTAGATTTCAAAGCAATGTAGTTATCGCGTGGCTCCTTAGATAAACATTTGACTTAACTTTTGTCTTGTTAGACTTACTCAGAAGTCTAACAGCATCTCTCAAAAGTTCATGGTTGATGAATATGCAATTCCTTAGCTTTAGAGATGAGTCACTCTTAATATTCCATTTCTTAGATTCATGTGATCGCCAAATGTATAATTTTTAATGAACTGCCTAAGTCAGTGGTTTCCAACCTTTTCTAATTCTCGCCCCCTTCAATGAATGATACATTCTCTGCCCGCCCCCTTCCTTAAATACTGTAATCAGTACAATTTTCATATTTGCAAAACGTTACTTTCGTTATCTTTTATAATGGTTTAATAAATTAATTCCTTAATATAGAATTTGAAATAGTTTATATATTTAGACAACTAAATTTCATATTTATATATGAAATATTTTCTCCGTATTTTGAAATTCTGAATTCCATCATAATTAATAGTTTCAGATATAATTATCCCCTTCATCAAGCATTTGCGGTCCCCCCTGGCAGCCCTTCGAGCCCCACCGGGGGGCGCGCCCCACAGGTTGGAAACCACTGGCCCAAGTCGATGATCGGACGCGGTAAAGAAAATCAGAGGTTGGATTATAATGCTTCTTAGTTACTCTACATTATGTAACTCTCATTTTGACGTTCCTTTTACAGAGGTTCCACTCTTAATATTACCTATTTGTAAGTTATAAGTTTTTATTGCAACAATACATTCACCAATTTTTATTACCATCCAATTAGGAAGCGTGAATTTTGAAAAACTGTTTTATTGCTTGGAAAGAGACCCTGTCTGGCCAGTAATACCTAGCACAATTTCCTATATTCATTAATTTATAAGCGATATTATAATTTTATCATTTTTATATCTCAGCAACTCCCCTGTCAGAAATAGTTTGCACTGACGTTTGGTTACAATGATTGCTTCTCTCTCATCAGTCACGTGTAAAAGAAACTTGACTCGTTCTCAGTGCAAAATCTGGTTGTATGTAAAAATTACAAAAATAAAAAGGTTACCTTTCAGCTAAATTTTGAGAGATGTTATCTACGTCTTCCATAAAGATTCTGTACAGATGTATATATATATATATATATATATATATATATATATATATATATATATATATATATATTGTATATAAATGTGTGTAGGCTATCTATCTATCTATATATATATATATACACATATATATCCAAACGAGTTTAACATGTAACAGGGACGCCAAGCTTTGCAATATTCAATCCCTGCATAACAGATGCATCGTCTGTAGAATCGGATGCACGTCAAATTAAATAGTCATTACGCTGGAAACTGCAAATGAAATCTGATTTGTTTAACATCTGCAACTGACGGGTACAAAAACACACACGCACGCACACACACACACACGCACACACAAAACACATTCGCGGGCTTAGCTGCCTGCTGGAGATTGGACGTGCAAAGAAGAGAAAGCCGCGAGATTTTGTGATGGTCAATGGCATGAAGAATAAAGGCGGCGATCCCGTCGGTTTCTCAGATAACGAATCCCTCCGCAGTCGGGAGAAAATTACAGTCATCTGTTTCGGCCGTCGCTCGGCGGAGTGATCGTCGTGGGGAACAATCGAATGCACGACCCAGGAGGGAAAAGATCGCCTCTTTATCGACGGAGGTCGATCGCGTCTTCCGGCCAG
>NC_089784.1:13535503-13603003 GCF_040412425.1 Macrobrachium rosenbergii | reverse complement strand
CAAAGGAAGGGTAGAGAGAGAAAGAGAACAGAATAATAACTTGGGGAGAGAACAAAGGCGGAAGGGAGTAAATTAAAGCATAAATTCTTACGACCCATGGGGACGCATTTGACGGCGGACTTACCTTCCGTAAGGTAATACCTGGGGTCCCCGCTACGGTTACCAAGGCATTATTAATTAAAAGATTAATAAATGAGTACGAACGATTTATGCCGGAGACGAAGGGTAAGAGCTGCATTAAAGGATTAAGGGAAGGACCGAGATAGAAAAAGATGGGGACAGAGAGGAAAAAGAGAGAATATGAAAGGAGCGGGAAATGATGTTAAGGAGAAGAGGAGGAGCAATGAACAGACGAGGGTGAAAGGCGAGATGATGATTAGATGAACTCATGGTTTCTCCGATGAACACGAGAGGTGGATAAAGAAGGAGAGGTGAATGGAATTGCGAAGAAGAAAAAATAAGCATCGTAGGAAGAAGTAGAACGGCGAGAATTCTCCAAAACGCATTAACAAAAACTATATTAAATTGATTAAAGTGTATATATATATATATATATATATATATATATATATATATATATATATATATATATATATATATATATATATATATATATATATATATATATATAAAGATAAAATCCACGAAGGAAACGGAAACACTGGAGTGCTGTGAGGCCTTTCGACGCTAGGTCCTTTACTTAGCTTATATATTCATCACGTTCCATATTTTCGTGATTCAGTTATACACACACACATTATATATATATATATATATATATATATATATATATATATATATATATATGTATATATAGTAGTGATAAATAAGTGAAAATTAACATACGATGAATTTAATTTAATGTATTATCAGTATTCTGTTAAATTTTCCTAAAGTGCAAATATTGAATAACAACGAATAACGGATAATTAACATTAGACACAGTTAACATTAAAGGAAACACATTTTCGAAAAATACAATCATTAAATAACAATGAATGCTCATTAATGCTAGAGACCTAAGGTGTCAAGAGACAGAGAACGAATTGGCATAAATAAACTACCATAGACTTTTTTTTTTTTTGGTGGGGAGGGGTTGGCGGGGGACTGTCCAGGGAGACAAAACAGGTTGATTAGAGACTGACGCAGCGAACAGATGGGATGATCAGATAACCCCTATATTATGACGTCACCGAACGTACCCAGGCGCATGCACCCTGGCATAGCTAGGGTATGTATCTGAAGGAAGGAGGTCTTGGGTCAGGCAGCTTCGCCGAGGTTATATTGCGGTTTGCGCAGTAAATCTGGAGGTTTTAAGACGCGGATGAAAAATCCTGTCACATTTATGACTTGGTGATGTGGATTACTTTCTTTCAAGTGATGCTCCTTCGCCTTTTTCTATTACTTTAGGCATTATCTCTCATATTTTTATTTATGTTCTGCTTCCTTTCTTTAGAAAAGCCGAGGAAAGACCCTGTTATTTAAGACTTTGCGATGCTTATTACTTTTTCTCAGTACTTCTGATTCTACTGTGTGTTCTGTTGCTTTGCATTTGCGTGTGTAATTGTTCGTGTTAATTTTGTTTGTGTTCACGATTTTCCTGTGTTGGTTATTATCTTCCACTACTCATTTTATTATTATCACCATAATTACCACAATTTCTGTTATCATTCTAATTCTTGAGAATGATACGTTGCTGATTTCCCTATCAAAGATGACTGGATACGACTTATGAAAGTAGGTTAGCGCCAAAAATAATAATAACAATAACCCCATGCTCTTCCAGGAGACGACGAAAAACTACGCTTTTAGCGTCAGTGAATATAATCCTCCTTTACTTTGAAAGAGAAATAACAATTTATATTGTTCGTTTGAGTCTGAAGAATAGCACATTGCTCAAAGGAGCGAGTAACGTTTTGCCGTGCATCTTGTGTAACACAAAGGGGAGAGAGAGAGAGAGAGAGAGAGAGAGAGAGAGAGAGAGAGAGAAATACTGAAAGGAAAGAATGAGGAAAAACCCAGGGACATTAAAGTAAGTCTTACGTCACTCACAGACAGTATCCTATTTTCCCTACCAGCGGGACACACTGCATTGAGTCAATCTGAAAACCAAATAAAGAAGGGGAAGGAGAAAAAGAAGAACGAGGGGGAGGGGGAGAAAAAGAAAGGGAAATAAAAAAAAGAAAGGTTTCTACCGAATTCCTATAGAAAAGCGAAAAGAAAAAAAATCATTTCTTTTACCGTGTGTAAAGTAGCTCGACATACTTCAGCGTTACGAGGAATGTGATAAAAAAAGGATTCAGCAAACAAAATATATTACGTGCCCGAGAAAAAATGGACAAACTGAAGGGGGATATCTATGGAATGTTTATTTTTCTAGTCAGAAGTAGTTTGACATACTTTGACGTTAGGGAGAATTTGATGAGAATTATATAACAACTTTAACTGATGAAAAAGAAGCTTGAGTTTCCACTAAATTTTTCTAGAGCGGGAATTTGGAAACTGATGGTATATAATTCCAAGAAATTCTACGGCAGAGAACTTAACGTCTTTGTTTTATTTTACTGCATGTTTTATTTTACTGCATACTTTCATCGGTTAACCTTAAACAAACCCATTCACACGCGTACACGTATTTTGTTTGTGTGTGTGTATATGTATATGTATGTATATATATATATATATATATATATATATATATATATATATATATATATATATATATATATACATACATACATACACATATATATGTATATGAAGTACAGTTTTTATCGCGTCTCATGTAGCCGCAAGATTATATTATTCAGTAACAAATACATGTTTTATGGGGATCTTTCATTATTTCAGTTAGTTGTTTCATGATTAATCAAGTGGAAAGAAATGTTAAAATCCAAATTTCCTGTATATGTTAGTATTAGGCCTACATGTCATTCAATTATAGACACACCGTATTCTGTTATTCACCCGTTTTCATATTCACTCATATTCCAAAACGTTAGGAAGTCTCCATAACCCTGAATTCTAATGATTTATTGACAAGAGGAAATAGCGTCGGAATGATAATTGCCAGTAAAATGATCCTTCCTATCGAAACCAATAGCTTCACCTAAACACACACACACACACACCCTCGCGCGCAGTCACAGGTTACAACTAAACATCCACGTTTGAATTATGTAAGGGTGTGAATGCTACCGACAGGATGTAAATTATAAACACGTTCGAGAGGGCGTAAAACAGGGTGAAGTCCGGATATACATGTCAGGGAGATGGAAAGGAGGATATAATGGGGAAAATGTGTGGGAGGCGAGCGAAAGAAAGCTGGTAGCCAGCTAATAGTATGCTAAAATGCAGCGCGGCGTAAACTGACAATGGATGGGAAGCGCTGCTGTTGTGTGTGTATGCGTATGATAACAGAGTACTTCGCAACTTGATAGCGTATATGAGAGCAACGCAGCGTCAAACGGTATTGAATTTTATGTGGCAGTGCAGGACAGCCTTTGCCTGGTTTAGGGAAGAAAATATCGTAGAGTGTAGCTTCTGCTGGCTATGCATAGTTTAGCGTGGAACAACATCGGATCCGAGAGAGAGAGAGAGAGAGGGTGGGGGTGGGGGAGAGGTGGGGGAGACTTCACTTCCTTTGTATAGCAGCCAGCGTGGATAGTTTGTATGTAGCTCGAGTTACTTACCTATTTGTTCGCTCATGAATTTAAAATTTAGAATGGCTTGGAGCGAGTTCTTGGGTCTGCGAGTCAGTCTGAGGGATAAGGAAAGATTGTTGATATATGTATATATATATATTTTGTATGAGGAAAAGGTAATAATTATTTGAACTTGCGTTCCAACTCATATAACTTTGTTTAACTGGGCTTTAGATATAGAATATCTAAACCTTTATTATTTGCTTTAGAAGAGAGATTCGTTGTATTTTAGTTATCTTGGTTCTCGTGAGGTAAAAGAGAAATACAAATCTCCATCATTGTTATGAACGAGTGTTACAACCGCTTTGGTTACCGAAACAATATACACTGAAACTTGTAGAAATGAATTATTAACAGTTCTCTTTATTCTCCCAACTTGTGAAAAAGTTATTAAAAAAATAAGCGGTTTGGATTCCTCCCAGCCCCATTTCATCTCGAAGTGAAAGAAATGGCGCTTTTATTTTTCTTTGCTTTGTGCGGATTCTCTTTCTGCGAATAACTCCCGCGTTCTTTTTCTTTCCCCTCGGTTAAACTCTATTTCTACTCTCTTACTATTTCAAATATTGCCTTCCTTTTTTTTTATGTGTTTGGTGGTATACGGTAGTTATTTGTACGTACGTTCACGCTCCAGGCACTGAACATTGAGTGGACTTTTCGACACGTTGAGTCTTAGGCTCTGGGCTGAGAGATATCATGGCTGTGATGGCTGTGATAATGGGATGAATTATCACCTCTCTCTCTCTCTCTCTCTCTCTCTCTGCAAGAAGTATAATGACTGTGATAATGGGTTAAATATCATGGTAGTGATGAAAGTCAAAGTACGCGCTCTCTCTCTCTCTCTCTCTCTCTCTCTCTCTCTCTCTCTCTCTCTCTCTCTCTCTCTCTCTCTCTCTCTCTCTCTCTCTCTCTCTAGAAGTATCATGACAATGATAATGGGTTAAATACCATGACAGCTGTGAGAGTTAGATTACTCTCTCTCTCTCTCTCTCTCTCTAGAAGTATCATGACAATGATAATGGGTTAAATACCATGGCAGCTGTGAGAGTTAGATTACTCTCTCTCTCTCTAAGAAGTATCATGACAGTGATAATGGGTTAAATACGATGGCAGTGATGAAGGTGAGAATACTCTCTCTCTCTCTCTAGGAAATATTATGACAGTGGTTAAATAACCTTGCTTCTCTCCAAGAAGTATCACGGCAGTGATAATGGATGAAATTCTCTCTCTCTCTCTCTCTCTCTCTCTCTCTCTCTCTCTCTCTCTCTCTCTCTCTCTCTCTCTCTCTCTCTCTGCAAGACACCCTGACAATGATAATTGCTTCAATGATTTCTCCTTCTCACTGAGACATCATGGCAGTGATAATGGTTTATATAATCTCTCTCTCTCTCTCTCTCTCTCTCTCTCTCTCTCTCTCTCTCTCTCTCTCTCTCTCTCTCTCTCTCTCTCTCCTAAACTCGTGAAAGCTCATTTCTTTCTGGGTAAGTCACCACGCCAAATGGGCATAGTGGTTGTGGGCTCATGTTTAACAATTCCTTAGGGACTATGTAATCCACATGCCTATGGTTTTAACAACTCCTTTGAAAGACAGTAATGATTCTCAGTACCTTATTTTGCTTCACCTTTTTTTCCCAATGGTTTGGTGATGGATTTCTCCCTCGGCGTAAAAAAAAAAGAAGAAAAAACTGAAATATAAAAAAGGAAAATTCTCTGTTGGTATTGGCCCAAGGCGTAGGCCGATTACCGACGAGGGACCAAAAGGTCCTGAACACACACAGGTACGGTCGGGAAAGGACTTCCCTGGCAGGACCTGAGAGGACCGGGCAAGACCGGGTTTCCACGAGGGCCCATAACGAGAGAGAGAGAGAGAGAGAGAGAGAGAGAGAGAGAGAGAGAGAGCTTTACAACACAATGGAGAGGCCCAAAGGCAGACGGAGAGGAAAGGCAAGGAAGGGTCTTCGTCGGTTCGTTGGCAAAGTTGGTTTTTCAAAAGGGTCCTTTTAGAAGGAAAGAGCAAAAGGAGAAAAGGCAACGGAACGACGGCGTTGATTCAAGGACCTGACGTGAGGCATTGCTTAGCAGTACTCTTGAAAGCAAGACTTTGGATGACTCTTCTGCTTCGGGCAACGAACGAAGTGCCAAGGGAATGGGATCAGTAAGGGGCAAGGATGCAGTGAGCTCTGGTCCGTCGATGTGACTCTTGGATTAAGGAAAACGCAGAAGTAGCCAGAATGAGAGGGTTATTGATGATGAGGAAAGAAAAAGGTCTTAAACTAAAGTACTGAGAAGAAATCAACCTAAGTCCACTGCTTGGCATCAGAAAATGAATGAGAGTAATAGATGGTTAGAGCCGGCGATGCGAGGGTAAGGCTTTTGGTGCTTTGAAATAACAAACTCTTATGTAAGAGAAAGCGGGGAGGGAAGACATGAATTATGTATATTTCGGCTCGTTGAAATGTGAAAGTCTTCAATTCAGCGTACTTTTCCAACATGCTGATCCAGATTCGAACATTTATTTGGTGAGTTAAGACTTAGTAAGCCATTTAGATTTTCTGTTTTCAAAATAGTAATGAATATATTCTTGCTCTCTCATTACACCTGGATAGCCATCTGTTTGTGTATGTTTTCTTACAAAATATGCGTTGACAAAACGACAGTAAAGTAATAAAAGATATTTGGACACGTTACCTGGGGCGAACTAGACCCTATGCTTAATAGTCATCCTGTCATTTAACAGTGTCACACCCAAACACATTGTGGACTAGGGAAACCCTCGCCTTCCATACCATCACGGTAACATCTAGCTTCCAGATACGTTTAGCTCTTGAAAGACATTTAGGGGAACATCCCAAATCTGTATCCTGAGGAAAATGGCCATCTGTCTAACGTATATTCAAGTACATTAACCTCGCCTGAGATAACAATACCAGGCCTACCTGGATTTTACAACTCTCCCTTTCCACTCATGAAGACACCTGGGCGTACTGAAGAGTCCGTTGTCATTTATTGTTGATTGCTGGTTAGGCGTCCGGAGTCAGAAGGCGCATAGCAGTAATAGAGAGGACACTAAGAGAGTAAGGCATTAGAGAAAATGGGATCCATGTTGTTTCATGACGAGGATATTCTATTGGTTGCTCATCACCACAGATTCTTGTGTTTGGCATAGGGCTGGTTGATTCTGAACAAGTATTTTATGAAGGAGTTCCACATAGAGACTTACTTATTCTGTAGCTTGTAGTCTGTTTATTTATTTATTTATTTATGTAAATTTTTCATAGATTATAATCCTCTGATTTAAATGACAACTGGAGACGTTGAATCTCCTCATAGTCGTATGGCTTAATTATTCGGATTTTAATCGCTCTCTCTCTCTCTCTCTCTCTCTCTCTCTCTCTCTCTCTCTCTCTCTCTCTCTCTCTCTCTCTCTCTCTCTCGTAAATACGATATTCCGTTACTCCTTTTGCTCAATACTCACATTTCTCAACTCTCTCTCTCTCTCTCTCTCTCTCTCTCTCTCTCTCTCTCTCTCTCTCTCTCCTCCTCCTTTTGCTCAGTATTCACATTTCTTAACTCTCTCTCTCTCTCTCTCTCTCTCTCTCTCTCTCTCTCTCTCTCTCTCTCTCTCTCTCTCTCTCTCTCTCTCTCTCTCTTGTACATGCTGTACAATAGTCCTTTCGCGCAATATGAAAATTTTTTGAATTTAGCTAATGCTTCTTATCTTTACTCCGTTATTGAAGTGTGAATCAGTTTCAGAGCAGCTCGATACTCGTTTCCAACAAACCCGTAAGTTACAAAACGCAGTAATCACACGGAATTAGGTTAATGGTAATCGGTGATCATCAGACGTGTGGCATAAGTCTTGTGTAATAATACGACGACGTCCCATGATATCCTCCAGTTTATGTGTAAGACTGAAGCCGAAATGTTAAGACTGAAGCCGAAATGTTTTCTCCTCTCTTTATTTATTGTTATTATGTTTTTACTCCGTGAGGGCATTATATGCTGACTCAAATTTCCGTCGAGGTTCGTGGCTGTATTTATAAGATGTGTATACAAAGGCGGATTAATAACGGGGTACAGTGTAATAGCTGTAATTATGTAATTTCGTCATTATTGAAGTCTTCAGAGGTGTTCTCTCAGGTTGTAAGTTGACGCCAGAATATCCGTACGATCTGAAAAAAAAGAAAAAAATCATGTTTATACGTTTCATACAAATACATCCGAAACGATTAACATTAAACATTGTCCCCTGGTTATTGAGACCATTAAAGTGTAAAAAAAATAATAATAATAATAATAATTTTTTCATAGGATAGTTTTTATAGTATAGGCTGAATTTTTTTTATTAAGTTCTTCTGGAAATCATTATCTGAATTAAATGGCCTGTTGCTAAATGTTTGTGGGTGAGTTCATATTATTTTTTGTATTATGTTCAAATTCGTCGTCCGTTCAAACTCTGTTCGTACGTTTTTATTACATAAGTTACCGTTATCATATTCACGTTCAAGTGATGTTGCTAAGGTCCCTACTGATTATTATTCTGATAATTTAATTTTATGGAGATTTTTCTGTTTTTTCACATCCACAGAAATAATCAATTTTCACGCTACACTTCAGGGTGATTTATGGCTGCAAAAAGTAATTAAGGTAATAGTTTTGCTCTTAAGTTATTTTGTCGAGATCATGAATTAATGCTGCAAGAAAATAAAAATTCAGTAAATTACCCAGTGCTAAGTTATTGATATTCTTGTTAAATAAATCCTCCAGTCTGCGTGATTACACCTCAAAGTATCTTGTAACACTCTCTCTCTCTCTCTCTCTCTCTCTCTCTCTCTCTCTCTCTCTCTCATTTTCCTTTTATCCTTTCATATTCATCCCTTCCTTTCCATAAGGGTTATTCACATGCATATCCTTTTCCACCGGCTGAAATTCCTCCAACCATCCGTCTTTGGCTGACCCTTCTCAAACCTTCGAAACCCCACTGACGGTGGCAAACCCTTTTTTCACTCTGTCCATAGCGCCCTTCTCATTTTCTCTTTTTCATGGAGGACAAGGGGAAATTTGGGGTTTATTTGTAGGCGCGCTCACACACACGACACATTATGTATGTATGTATATATATATATATATATATATATATATATATATATATATATATATATATATATATATATATATATATATATATATATATATATATATATATATATATATATATATATATACATATATATATATAAATATATATATATATATATATATATATATATATATATATATATATATATATATATATATTATGTGTGTGTGTGTGTAATGCCGTGCGACACAAAAGGACCTTTCATGTCTCCCCTGTGCTTTCACTTCCACAAGTCTCCCCTACTTTCTACCTCCAATCTCATAGTTATATAAAAATAAAAAATATATATATATATATATATATATATATATATATATATATATATATATATATATATATATATATATATATATATATACATATATAAACATAAATAACAGTGCTTTTAGGCACTGCCCTACTTTCCAGCAAAGTTGAAGTAAACTTTAAATGGAAGTTGACGAGAGCTAACGTACGCCTGAAGGAAATCATATGGTTTGGACGTTGTCGATGACTTAGTTTGTTCGACTTCACTTTATCGATACTAATCAATCAATCAAGTTATGTTCGTTTGTGGTGGACTAGCCAAGATGGACAGCGCCGCCCAAATCAGTCACTGCAAGAAACAGTGTTAAGGTTTTGTTTGGAAATTCATACAATCGAAGTCATGTTAATCAGTGCATTTTTCATCCTTTTCACCCAGTAATATTACTGTTTTTAGTTTTCTGTAAAAGGAAACTATTGTGTCGGCTTTGTCTGTCCGTCCGCACTTTATTCTGTCCGCACATTTTCTGTCCGTACCTTTTCTGTCCGCCCTCAGATCCTAAAACCTAGTGAGGCTAGAGGATTGCAAATTGACATGTTGATCATCCACCCTCCACTCATCAGACAGACCAAATTGCAGCCCTCTAGCCTCAGTAGTTTTTATTTTGGTTAAGGTTAAAATTAGCCATAATAGTGCTTCTGGCAACGATATAGAAAAGGCCACCACTGGGCCGTGGTTAAAGTTTCATGGGCTGCTGCTCATACAGCATTATACCGAGACCACTGAAAAATATATCTATTTTCGGTGGCCTTGATTATACGCTGCAGCGGCTGTACAGAAAACTCGATTGCGCCGAAGAAACTTCGGCGCATTTTTAACTTTTTATTATTACTGTTTTGTTGTTTTTCTATGTGCAAAATAGTTTCAACCACATTCATACAATATGCGATGAAAGCTTTGAAGAGGATATTTGTTATTATTATTCAGAAGATGAACCGTATTCATACGGAACAATCCCACAAGGGCCATTGACTTGAAATTCAAGCTTCCAAGGAGTATGGTGTTCATTAGGAAGTAAGAGAAGATAAAGAGAGATACAGAAAGAAGAGATAACTTTTTGAAAAGAAAAAATAGATTAACAAATTAATAAATAAAATGGCTAAAAGTGTAAATCAATAAAATGCAACGAGAATTTGATTAGGGTGGTGATAAAGTTCAAGAAAACGAACAAAAGTGATATTGCGATAACCACCAGTTTTAGATCACGCAAACGATACTATAACGGCCATTGAGGACTGAGGAAGAATGGGTGGATGGGAACTGAGTACGTTAACGTCCGGGTGGACTCAATGCATCAATGACTCAATACCACATTTGTTAAGAAATCTCCTAATTTATTTTGGAATAAGTAATTGTGAGCCATTTGCCTTTGTTTCAGTATAAAATTTTGTTTAACTTTTTAAAATAAATTTTCTTTAATATAACGTTTAATTTTGTAACTTTTGTTTCGTATGACATTTGCATATTGTAATTTTTCTATAGTATATTATCAACTTTTGATTTGCATAATACTAAAGTTTGCTTTGTAGTTTGGTATTTGCTTTTGCTACATTTTTTGCCTGGAATCTATTTTGAATTTTGTTGGTGGGTATAGCAGCATGCTGCTACACTTCATTTGATGTATGTCAATAAACTTTTTAAATTTGAATTTGAATTTGACTCCATACCACCTGCTGCAGAAGTTACTGAAAAAATCATGTTTTCGGATTACTGTCATGGGGTTTGATGGAGGAGTTTGATACAAATGAATCTGCTCAGCCAAGTTTAACACAAATTCTTTATTGTCGTAATTTCATTGTGTTATTTATGTTGTTCTCTTTTGTGTTGTGTATAAATTTTTGGTGGAAATTTGACAAGGCCGGTTTGTCAGTCATGCATTTTGTTACGCTGTGGAAAGAATTTTTAGGCGTTGGGGGAATAATTTATCTAAAACAAGGCTAGATTGTCTTAAAAAAACAAGTCATTTTACGCGTGCTTTATAGGTTTATAAAGCAAATAACATTTTTCTATGTAAGTTTCTCTTGAAATCGGTGCATCAGTCTATTATTAAATGACCAGCGAAGTAACTTATACAGTAACTCTCAGTATCAAGTAAGTTATACTTTAACCTATATCTCGTTACCAATAATGTTTTAATTACTGAGTATCAGAAAATGGAAACTACTATCCACTATGAAATAATTGACATTTTCTTTTGGCTATTTTTAGTTTGTGTCATAACAACAGCAATATATTTGATATTTATATATATATGTGTGTGTGTGTGTGTGTGTGTGTGTTATGTGTGTGTATGTATGTATGTATGTATGTATTATGTATGTATGTATATATATATCTATATTTATATATATATATATATATATATATATATATATATATATATATATATATATATATATATATTATGAAAATAAGAAGGCCCATAAAACACTATTTAAACGTTGAAACCATATATTTCGGGCATTTGTTTCTGTGCCCTGTTCAAGTAGAATATGGACAGGTGGAAAGTTACAATGGTATATATACAAAAACATGAAGGTGTGGCCTTAGGCCTGATGTTAAGGAGGTGGCGTTTCTTAAGAAGGAGGAGAATGACCAAATTCCCTAGTGGGAATATATATATATATATATATATATATATATATATATATATATATATATATATATATTATTTATTTATTTATAGGTATAGCAAAGTAGAAATGCGTGCTGGACGTTCTCGTGCATGTAGGTTAATTGATAACCGGTGGGTTAGGATTTGCTTGCAGGAATGCAGGCAGCAACGGCATACCTCCGCATGTCTGGCCAGGGGGCAGCAAGTTTATGAATTTCACCTTTTTCATGAATATTGCGTTGTAGGATTGGTAAGGGAAGCTTTTGGCGTCCTACTGAAGAAATTGCTGAAACAAACTGATACTACTTTATTATTATTATTATTATTATTATTATTATTATTATTATTATTATTATTATTATTATTATTATTATTATTGAATGGCTTTGCGTATTGATTAAATTACACGAATACTTTTTCGAGTCGTACTGAACGAATTTGTAGAAATATTAATCAATTATTATTATTATTATTATTATTATTATTATTATTATTATTATTATTATTATTATTTAGTAACTGTAAACATGCTTCACAAATGTATTTAAACACTATTTGTGTTCATGATTCAAAGCAAGTGTTTCACTGTTTCTGTTTCCGACAACATTAAAATGGTTCGTGATTTCTTTTTTGCGACTTTATTATGATAATTTTTTTAACGTTTCGCAAAACAAATTTCTAAAACAAATTGATTCATTATTATGATTATAAAATACTCATAGTAACGTGAGTCTTAAAATGGAGAAGCAAATCTATGCTTATGTATATGTACATATATTTAAAGTTAAATCAGTACAGATAGCTTTCGGGAACTTGTTCGGTTCCCCTTTTTGAAAAGGGGAACCGAACAAGTTCCCGAAAGCTATCTGTACTGATTTATCTTTAAATATGCGTACATATACATAAATGTGTATTTACTTCTCCATTAATATGATTATTAGCAATATATGCCGCAAATTGTCATTTATGCGTGTAGATGCGTACATGCATAATACACAGTGAGCAAGGATGCTTCAAAACTGTTTCGACATTGCCGTCTCAAACAATTTCGTGTATGTGTGCGCGCGCGCAAGAGGCAACTGCCCCAGAAATAGACACGAATTCTGCCAAGTATGACCAGTAGACAGAAAATAATTATGTGGTTGGTAAATGTTTCGAATAACTGAAGATCAGTTGAGCATGGGGTGTCGACCGAATATACTCTTGCGCAAACCGATTTCAGAACTGATTGATTTGATGCAACGACCGTGGTGTTGGCCGGAGGGAAGGTTGTGGGTGGGGGGGGTGAGGTGGGCGGTTAGGGGTGAGGAAGGGGAATGTTAGGGAAGCAGTCAGTCATTGTGAAGTTGATGCAACTGTAAAAAAAATGAAGGACATGTGTAAATAAGATGAAGAAACCAGAGCTGCCAAAGGCACCTTATTTTCGTTTGCACTGGAAAAGTGTTCGCCTATCTCCAAGTAATGTTTTAATAATGAGGCCGCTCTGGCGTAAATTATATCCCTTCATAAATCTCCTATTACCCTACATAAAATAATTTGAAGCATTTTCATTGTGACCTCATTGCTCCCTCTCCTCCAGGGAATGGGGGACGCAGGTTTTGAATAACCGGTTGCATAATCCACGAAAGACCTTAAATTTGATATATTTAGTGACTGTGTTCATAAATATGTGAATTTTTCACTCTCAGTGACCCCAACTTCGCCCCACAGCACGGGGCGTAACAGTTTTTTTTTTTTTTTTGTAATCTCGCTGAGATCTTTCCTTAAAAAGATAATATGCATTTTTATTACATTTCCTTTTGAAAAGGAAACAGTAATGTAAAGGAATTTCGTTCCTGCCCTGTGTTCGTACACCAGGTCCAGAAAATGTAGTTAGGCAATAGAAGGTGTACACTTTCATAAAGGGCTAAAGTTCATAGTTCCGATCCTATCATGGGAAACGTGCCCAGATCTGTGAGGGATGCAGCTTTATAATAGGCTAGCCAATTTCGACAATGTAAGACAAGCACAATTCTTTCTTTGGTTATCCGTCTGTGAAGTGGTTAATCATGAACTGAGTACAATTGTAATACCGTACGATTTCATTTAAAAAACAGTTAGAAAATTGCAATTTATAAAAGAGAGAGAGAGAGATTTAAAAACTAATATCCATTATTGTGGAGCTCATTTTCGATGAATTCTTTGCGTTCCAATCTCTCATGTTTTCTTTTTGCAGGCGGCAGCATGGTATTTTATTCTTTTTAGCCAAGTGCTGTTTTGCTGTTTCCAGCTTTGTCTGTACGTCCGCAATTTTTTCTGTCCGCACTTTTTCTGTCCGCCCTCAGATCTTAAAAAACCGCTGAGGCTAGAGGGCTGCAAATTGGTATGTTGATCATCCACCCTCCAGTCATCAAACATGCCAAATTTTAGCCCTCTAGCCTCAGTAGTTTTTATTTTATTTAAGGTTAAAGTTAGCCATAATCTTGCGTCTGGCAACGATATAGGCCAGGCCACCACCGGGCCTTGGGTAAAGTTTCATTAAAGTTTTAAAGTTTCATTAAAGTTTGGCATTATAGTTTTCCTTGTCTTACTCTCCGTTTCCCTTAGTTAGCATTGGTTTCCATATAGATATAAAAGAAAAAGCGTCTGGGTTTTTGCGAAATCGGTATCTTCAAATCCTGAATATTTGTTTTTCAAGTATTAACTAAAAAATGAAAGGAAGCAGAGTCGAGTCTGGCTTATAATTCCGATATGGACACTGGCAGAGGCCTTTCATTTGATGCTTATTCGACTGATCTTGAACTGATGTGCTTTTTACCCTAAGACTCTTACCCTAAGACTCTGTCCCATCTTTACAGGATGGGATGAAAGGGGTGAAGTGAAAGTATTCGTAATTTACTGATTAAGAACCTTCATTTGATATGTAACTTCACTATCTCTTGTAGCACGTTAAAGTTTCAACATCCTAGGAGAAATCCAACAGTAGAAGGTGTACACTATTAATATATAAATTTATAAATTACAAATATTGAACTAAAACTTGAAAAGGAACATCCTGATGCTGACGTCATCATTCATTGCATTTCATTGTGCAGTGAGAACTTGACCCTTAGGTTTGGCACCCAAGAGGTAAACGTACCTGGTAGGTAGAAGGTGTATACTATGATAACATTATATCTTAACGTTGACTTTATCGTGTATTTCATTGTGGTAGCACTGTCCTTATCATTTCGTTATGCACCAAGAACCAGGCCTTTGCTTCATAGATCCAGTTACAGGTAATGAAGAGAGGTAGGAGAGGGTTTACACTAAGATGATATTGCAAAGTTTAAGCTTACACGAAAATAAACACCATAACGTTGTCTTATTATTAGTTCCTGATGCCTGGGAAATAGCAATAGTTCTTCTGTTCTCTAAAATGCAGTAGAAAATGCAAATGCCTATGACAGATAAAAGTAAGCAAAGCAATAAGTAAATACAAGATTACCCGAATAACCAAATGTAAATCTCATAAAATGCCATTAGTGGAAATGCAGAGATATGAATGAATAGTATAGGCCTGGAATAAAAAATAAAAAAAAAAGAGGTGCTGGACACAGATTTTGAATGAACTTTTATGGTAATACGGTTAACACCGATAAAACGGGCCGATTAAAATGCCATATAACTCAAGTTTCAAAATGTTTCATAATGTATCTTTTTTCGAGAGACATTCCATATTAAAATCATTTTAAATCTTCAAGATAAATATGTTAAGATACGACCCTGGACCCTCCAGGTTCAACGTTTTCATACTCCATAAACTTTCCTTTATGTATGTATGTGTGTTTGTATATGTATATATAATATATATATATATATATATATATATATATATATATATATATATATATATATATATATATATATATATATATATATATATATATATATATATATATATATATATATATATATATATATATATATATAAATATATATATATATATATATATATTATATACATATATATATATATATACATATATATATATATATATATATATATACATATACATATATATATATTCCACCATATACAGTATGCATAGTGTAAAGAATACACGATGAAACTCAAGCAACAACAGTATCAGAAATAATTTCTTTTATACATGTTTATAAAAGACGATAATTTGGATGAGAAATGTCTATTAACGGTTATTTTTTTCGCGCATATATACATATTTCAAGACCCGTAATACGAAAGTAAATTTCTCAGAACACAATCTCCATAAGTTGGTCCAAAATTCGCCACCTTCTCCCTGCCAAAAATCTTTTTTGGGCACAACTTAACTTTATTAACATTCAAATCATATGCAAATATCGTCAGGGAGGCAAAATGTGATCACGAACTGGGGTCTCTCTCTCTCTCTCTCTCTCTCTCTCTCTCTCTCTCTCTCTCTCTCTCTCTCTCTCTCTCCGGTTCACAGTGGTATTTGTGACCTTCATAAATACCATGCTATAAAGATATTTTTACAGGATGAAGGTATTAAAGAACATGTGAGATTCTTAAAAAATGTTAGAGACTTATACTTGGATTACAACGCAAATCCGATAAAGATAAAAAGGGCTTCAATAAAGGTAAAGAGTTCAAAAAGAGAAAAATATGGAGATATCCTACAGAACCTTTCCAGAGGCATTTTCTTACGCAATGATATTCTCTCTCTCTCTCTCTCTCTCTCTCTCTCTCTCTCTCTCTCTCTCTCTCTCTCTTATGTTCCTTTTTCTTTCCTTTTGATGTTGAGGCTTTGATGTAGTCAATCAAAAGATTTTCTCTCTCTCTCTCTCTCTCTCTCTCTCTCTCGCCGATGAATTATAGACATATCGGATGTTCATCGATGATCAGAGACGTATGTGTGGTTTGTTTATTCCCAGTGCTTTGTTGATGTTTACAAAACGGAGAGAGAGAGAGAGAGAGAGAGAGAGATAGCGAACGAAACATTAGTCATTACACGTGTTCGGCCGGTCGACATCACTGGTCAAATTGAGCTCTCTCTCTCTCTCTCTCTCTCTCTCTCTCTCTCTCTCTCTCTCTCTCTCTCTCTCTCTCTCTTCTTTGCTATCTGGCTTTATTTATATATATATATATATATATATATATATATATATATATATATATATATATATATATATATATATATATATATATATATATATATATATATATATATATATATATATATATATATACACACAGTATATATAACGCCTTTTCCCCTCAGAGGGATGACTCCCTACGAGGTTAAACTTCTGGTTCTCTGCCAGTCTCTCTGGGATGAGTTTGGTGGCTCCAGTTCCCACTCTGAAAAGACTGTCACCCACCACATTCGATCAAATCATTACGTACCTAATTCAATACATAGGTTAACTGGCCCTTCCTTTCCCGTGCCTCTTAATAGCATGTATCCTACCTTTTCTAGGTCTTCCTCACCTCCTTAGCACTTCTGGATTATGTGTTCTTTTCACCTGCGTGTTATTGTCCATTCTCTCCATTTGACCAAACCATCACAAAAACTTAGATCCTTTCTTTCACTTACATCTTTTTATCTCTTCATGTACCTCCTCAGTTATCACTTTATCAATTTTTCTTACGCCATATAAGCTCTCACAAATAGTTCCTCTCAACAGTTTAAAAATTTTTCCTTCCTTTAACATTCAGCATCCAGACTATACTTACAAAAAGAAGAGCTGGCTCAACAATCACTTCATTTATTCCCACCTTGGTACAAATTAAATGTCTTTGCCATCTTTTGCACACAACCTGATACCTTTCTTGCTTCACCGATTCTTTGACTCTCATCTCATCCACCACCATCTATTATATTTACTTTCCAGTACTTGTTCATATTAACTCCTTCTGTTCTTATACTATGCATACGAATCTTTGCAGTATCACTTCATCTTCATAACCTTACTCTTGCTCACTTTTACTCTCGGGTTTTACCTCTTCACTCTCCCCAGTCTGCACTATATCAGACATCAACCGTTCCACATTCCATTCACGATTCATTTTCTTATCCGACGGCTTTGCATCTACACCCACTGCACTTTCTCTTGATCTTACTCATCAGTCCATCCACAAAGATATTGAACAACCGCTGATACATAACTCTGCGTCTCAGATCAGCTTTTAACAAACCAGCCACTTTCTTATGTACATATTCTAATGAAAATGAAAATAATTAATAACTTCCCATATTTTGGTAATCATAGAATCAACTAAAAACGATTATTAAATAAAATTATCTAAAAATGAAAAAGTCCCGTAGGGTGGGTCTGCCCAGACCCAACTTGCACCAGATAGGGTTAAGAGACTGGCCAGTCTTGGAGGCCTTTGGGCCTCATCCTTGAAGTTCTTGGGCCTCTCCAGGCCTGCTTCCCCAGCCTGGCAGGATACCTGCCTTCCTCCGAGGAAGCAGCCTCTGGGTCGGACCCTTCCCTTCAAGGCTGCCCTCAAGAGACTGGCCAGCCTTGGAGGACTTTGGGTCTCATCCTTGAAGTTCTTGGGCCCTCTCCAGGCCTGCTTCCCCAGCCTGGCAGGATACCTGCCTTCCTCCGAGGAAGCAGCCTCTGGGTCAGACCCTTCCCTTCAAGGCTGCCCTTAAGAGACTGGCCATCCTTGGAGGACTTTGGGCCTCATCCTTGAAGTTCTTGGGCCCTCTCCAGGCCTGCTTCCCCAGCCTGGCAGGATACCTGCCTTCCTCCGAGGAAGCAGCCTCTGGGTCGGACCCATCCCTTCAAGGCTGCCCACCCATCCCTTCAAGGCTGCCCTCAAGAGACTGGCCAGCCTTGGAGGACTTTGGGTCTCATCCTTGAAGTTCTTGGTCCCTCTCCAGGCCCGCTTCCCCAGCCTGGCAGGATACCTGCCTTCCTCCGAGGAAGCAACCTCTGGGTCAGACCCTTCCCTTCAAGGCTGTCCTTAAGAGACTGGCCAGCCTAGGAGGACTTTGGGCCTCATCCTTGAAGTTCTTGGACCCTCTCCAGGCCTGCTTCCCCAGCCTGGCAGGATACCTGCCTTCCTCCGAGGAAGCAGCCTCTGGGTCAGACCCTTCCCTTCAAGGCTGCCCTCAAGAGACTGGCCATCCTTGGGGGACTTTGGGTCTCATCCTTGAAGTTCTTGGGCCCTCTCCAGGCCCGCTTCCCCAGCCTGGCAGGATACCTGCCTTCCTCTGAGGAAGCAGCCTCTGGGTCAGACCCTTCCTTCAAGGCTGCCCTTAAGAGACTGGCCATCCTTGAGGACTTTGGTCCTCATCCTTGAAGTTCTTGGGCCCTCTCCAGGCCTGCTTCCCCAGCCTGGCAGGATACCTGCCTTCCTCCGAGGAAGCAGCCTCTGGGTCGGACCCTTCCCTTCAAGGCTGCCGTCAAGAGACTGGCCATCCTTGGAGGACTTTGGGTCTCATCCTTGAAGTTCTTGGGCCCTCTCTAGGCCCGCTTCCCCAGCCTGGCAGGATACCTGCCTTCCTCCGAGGAAGCAGCCTCTGGGTCAGACCCTTCCCTTCAAGGCTGCCCTTAAGAGACTGGCCATCCTTGAGGACTTTGGGCCTCATCCTTGAAGTTCTTGGGCCCTCTCCAGGCCTGCTTCCCCAGCCTGGCAGGATACCTGCCTTCTTCCGAGGAAGCAGCCTCTGGGTCGGACCCTTCCCTTCAAGGCTGCCCTCAGAGACTGGCCATCCTTGGAGGACTTTGGGCCTCATCCTTGAAGTTCTTGGGCCCTCTCCAGGCCTGCTTCCCCAGCCTGGCAGGATACCTGCCTTCCTCCGAGGAAGCAGCCTCTGGGTCAGACCCTTCCCTTCAAGGCTGCCCTCAAGAGACTGGCAAGCCTTGTAGGCTTTGGGGCCAATCCAAAGGGCTTGGGCCCTTTCCATGGAAGGGTCAGACCTAGTCAGGCTGCTTCCTTGGAGGAAGGAAGCGGCATCTGGGTCGGACCCTTCCTTCAAGGCTGCCCTCAAGAGACTGGCCATCCTTGGGGACTTTGGGTCTCATCCTTGAAGTTCTTGGGCCCTCTCCAGGCCCGCTTCCCCAGCCTGGCAGGATACCTGCCTTCCTCCGAGGAAGCAGCCTCTGGGTCAGACCCTTCCCTTCAAGGCTGCCCTCAAGAGACTGGCAAGCCTTGTAGGCTTTTGGGGCCAATCCTTAAAGGGCTTGGGCCCTTTCCATGGAAGGGTCAGACCCATAGGCTGCTTCCTTGGAGGAAGGAAGCGGCCTCTGGGTCGGACCCTTCCCTTCAAGGCTGCCCTTAAGAGACTGGCCATCCTTGGAGGACTTTGGGTCTCATCCTTGAAGTTCTTGGGCCCTCTCCAGGCCCGCTTCCCCAGCCTGGCAGGATACCTGCCTTCCTCCGAGGAAGCAGCCTCTGGGTCAGACCCTTCCTTTCAAGGCTGCCCTCAAGAGACTGGCAAGCCTTGTAGGCTTTTGGGGCCAATCCTTAAAGGGCTTGGGCCCTTTCCATGGGAAGGGTCAGACCCATAGGCTGCTTCCTTGGAGGAAGGAAGCGGCCTCTGGGTCGGACCCTTCCCTTCAAGGCTGCCCTCAAGAGACTGGCCATCCTTGGGGGACTTTGGGTCTCATCCTTGAAGTTCTTGGGCCCTCTCCAGGCCCGCTTCCCCAGCCTGGCAGGATACCTGCCTTCCTCTGAGGAAGCAGCCTCTGGGTCAGACCCTTCCCTTCAAGGCTGCCCTCAAGAGACTGGCCATCCTTGGAGGACTTTGGGCCTCATCCTTGAAGTTCTTGGGCCCTCTCCAGGCCTGCTTCCCCAGCCTGGCAGGATACCTGCCTTCTTCCGAGGAAGCAGCCTCTGTGTCGGACCCTTCCCTTCAAGGCTGCCCTCAAGAGACTGGCCATCCTTGGAGGACTTTGGGCCTCATCCTTGAAGTTCTTGGGCCCTCTCCAGGCCTGCTTCCCCAGCCTGGCAGGATACCTGCCTTCCTCCGAGGAAGCAGCCTCTGGGTTGGACCCTTCCCTTCAAGGCTGCCCTCAAGAGACTGGTCATCCTTGAGGACTTTGGGCCTCATCCTTGAAGTTCTTGGGCCCTCTCCAGGCCTGCTTCCCCAGCCTGGCAGGATACCTGCCTTCTTCCGAGGAAGCAGCCTCTGGGTCGGACCCTTCCCTTCAAGGCTGCCCTCAAGAGACTGGCCACCCTTGGAGGACTTTGGGCCTCATCCTTGAAGTTCTTGGGCCCTCTCCAGGCCTGCTTCCCCAGCCTGACAGGATACCTGCCTTCCTCCGAGGAAGCAGCCTCTGGGTCGGACCCTTCCCTTCAAGGCTGCCCTCAAAAGACTGGCAAGCCTTGTAGGCTTTTGGGGCCAATCCTTAAAGGGCTTGGGCCCTTTCCATGGGAAGGGTCAGACCCATAGGCTGCTTCCTTGGAGGAAGGAAGCGGCCTCTGGGTCGGACCCTTCCCCTCACCAATACTCTTTGCTTTCTCTTACCCTACTTTTCAAAACTGACACTTTCTGTCTCCGAAGGCTTCAGACGATTTGAAGCATCTCGGAGATTGTTCTTGGACACTTTGAAGCTCGGCGCATGCGCGAATGGCATTTCTCTCGTCCTTCCAGGAGCCGGAGACTGAAGGATTCCAAAATGTCTTCAAGGAAAATCTCGAAGGTTTTAGATCATTTCAACATCGCGATAACCATTACTTGGAGTTCTTTTTCTGGCACATAAACAGCTTCTTTGCTTTAAGGAGTCGTCTTCTATAAACTTATGAGATTCCCTCTTACTGACAATATTGATCATCCCTTCGATTCTTCCTTGCTTCTCCGAAAAGTAATTCTGTGAATCCAAAATCTTTGAAGTAGTTTCTAACACCTCAGGTTATCTACTTTTTCTTCGTCAGCATTCTTCAGTATACCTCCACGCCGATGTCGTCTCTTTTTGTTCCTTCTCTTTCTTAATTAGAGCGAAGAACTGCTCCAAGCGGTAATTTTGGGCATCCAAAATCCCCTCTCAATCAGCTTAGAAAACACCTCAAGTTCTCTACCTTTTATTTCGTATAAATTCTTCAGTTCCTCCGTTCCACTGTCTTCCTCTCTTCTTGATTATTTCCTTTCTTATTTCGAATGAAGAGCTTGCGTCCGTGAGTGACAATACGACTGTAGAGGTGCCGAATAATCGCAGAAGGCGGGAACCTCGACTTCATACTGCTCCACGAAGTAGTCCATATTTTCAGCAGTAAACAATTACAGACTGAAGCTATCTGCCATTCTCGTGATGTACTTTTCCCTCTTGAAAATCTCTTTTAGTCGATCTGCTTCGTCATCCAGTTCATTTTAACCATAAACTTCACCTTCTTTGCTCACATGCTGTCTCTGAAGGCTTCAAGACGTCTTCCTGGAGGATCCCTGAGATGGCCACTGTAGTCCTTGGTGTCAGTGCACCTATTGAGTGATGGCGCTATACGCATGAGCGGAAGAATTCTAAAACGACTGCAGGAAAAACACGAAGATATTACGGCGCCAGGCGACAATGATTCTTTCTTGCAGCAGAAGGTATGAAATTTTCTTGAAAGCTTTATTGCGACGAAAACATCAATATTTTTAAAAAAGAAAGAAATTAAAAATTTAGTGAAAAATCATCATCGTATCCTTTTCTCTCGTCGCCGGGAGAAATATATATATATATATATATATATATATATATATATATATATATATATATATATATATATATATATATATATATATATATATATTTATATATATATATATATATATATATATATATATATATATATATATATATATATATATATATATATATATATATATATATATATATATATGTATATATACATACACATACATATATATATATAAATATATACAGTATATATGTATATATATATATATATATATATATATATATATATATATATATATATATTCATATATGTATATATATTATATACATGTATGTATATATATTATATACATGTATGTATATATATATATATATATATATATATATATATATATATATATATATATATATATATATATATATATATATATATATATATATATATGTATATCTACATATATTTATATATCTATATATATGTATATATATATACATATAGATAGGTAGATAGATAGATAGATAGATAGATATCTCTCCCGACGACGAGGGAAAAGGATACGATGATGATGATTTTTCGCTACATTTACATTTATTTCTTTAAAAAAATGCTATTTTCATGGCAATAAAGCTTTCTAGAAAAATTTCACCCCGGGGAGGACAAGATCAACTTGGAAATTATTATTATAGATAGATACATATACATAAATATATGTTTATATAAGTATATATACATATATTTTATATATATATATATATATATATATATATATATATGTGTGTGTGTGTGTGTGTGTGTGTGTGTGTGTGTGTGTATACACTGGTTTGTGCGTCTGTGTGCGTTAATTTTTCCCAATAGTTAAAAATAAGGTGGTCTCAAGAATTTCTGTTTCCTGAAATGGTCATCACTAGCGCCCAGTAATCCAGTCAGCTTCAAGAGAAAAGTGACCTTTTTTGTTTTAACAAGGCTTCTCCATTGCCATTGATCACCTTATTAAGGGGGGAGAGAGAGAGAGAGAGAGAGAGATGGCTGCCTCCAGCAAGGAATGATTAAGTTTTTTCGCATAGCAGAGTAAGTTATAAATATATAGTTTTTTTATGGTACCAGCATCAAATTATAATAGTAGATTTTTTGAAGGATACAGAGTAGTTTAAATCGCTTGTCTTATTTAAAGAAAAATTCTTCTTCGGAAAAGAAATAATTTTTAGATTCTTCAAGAACACTATTAAAGACGCACGGAAAACTTTTCCAATATTCCTGGAAAACCTGTCTACCATATACTTTGGAGGCTTGTATTTCAAGTCAATGGTCCCTGTATGCTTGTCCCGTATGAATTGGATTCATATTCTAAAAAAAAAAAAAAATAATAGTAATAAAAAAAATACTCATAGTAGCATGAGTCTTAAAATGAAGAAGCAAATCCACAGTTGTATATTTATCTTCAAATATATGTACATATACATAACTGTGGAATTGCTTCTCCAATAATAATAATAATAATAATAATAATAATAATAATAATAATAATAATAATAATAATAATAATACTGAGATAATATTAAGCAAACTTTTTACTGATGAAGATGCAATTTTTAATAATTTTAGTAGAACATTTTTTAAACAACTTTTAGAGCTGGCCGTGCTGGACACGACCTTTGCCTTCAGTTTGTATAAACAAACTGAAGGGATGGCCATGGGATCACCACTTGGTCCAATTTTTGCTAATATCTTCATGTGCTCCTGGAGGAGCGCATAATAGAAGAATGTCCCATTAGGTTCCGCCCTCTATTTTATCGAAGATATGTTGACGACACGTTCTCCTATTTCGTCATGAATGTCATGCAGAGTCCTTTCTGGAGTTCGTCATCCGACAACATCCAAACATAAGGTTCGCTATGGAGAAGGAGGTAAATAACAAACTCCCCTTCCTTGATCTTATTATTTCCAGAGGTGACTCAGGTTTTTACACAGGTGTGTATAGAAAAAAATACATTTACTGGTTTGGGAATGAATTTTTATAGTTCGTGTTTCTTTCATTTGAAACTGAACTCTATTTTAACCCTCCTCCATAGGGCTTACACCCACTCGTCAAACTGGAAGAGTTTCCACGATGAGATATCCTTTTTAGTGAAATATTTCAATAATAATTGTTTTCCATCACGACTTGTTTTCAGATCCCTAAATAAACTGCTACTACAGAAAATGACTCCGGCAACACCTGAATCGACTGTGCCGAAACTAAAGATGCATGCAAGTTTCCCTTTCGTGCATGATGATACTTTTAGGAGAAAATGCACAGCCATTATTCAAAAGAGTTTTCCAGCTTTAAACCTGAAAATCATCCCGAAAAATCCCTTTACAATAGGGTCTCTGTTCAGAGTCAAAGACCGGCTCAGTCCTCTGTTTTCGTCCAGCGTTGTTTACAAGTACACTTGCCTGGGATGTGATCACGGGATATACATATGTGGGATGCACGAGGAGGCTGTTGAAGGTCCGCATAGATTCCCACAGGGCATAAGTCATAGAACAGGTAGCAGGTTATCTAATCCTGAGCAATCAAATATACGAAATCATTCAAAATTATGTAAAACTTATATTGACAGCAAGGATTTTTCCATCCTAGGCCGAGTGCAGAACAACAACGACTTAACCATCCTAGAATCCATAATTATCAGGAAGACTGTGCCGTCGTTAAATACTCAATCGTCCTCAGTGAAATTGTTTATAGCCTAGTTTGGGCAACTGGTTTTCCTCACTCTGTTTGTACTTATTTATGTTAGTCTTGTTCTTTCTTTCATATAGGTAGGTTGTTTTAAGATTTTAGTGAACTCCTTTTACTCATTATTGACTTGTCTTGGAATGAGGTGTTTTGTTTTAAATATTTTTACTACATAAAGAGCTGTTGCCATTGCATTAATTTGTTATTGATGTTCGCAAATTATATTATATTTTATAGCCTTGAAAATGCGACTTGGAATTCGTCGCGAAACGTCGGCATTGAAAATAAACTGTAGATGATGATGCCTTTCCCTACTGCTTCCTTCGTGATGTATATATATATATATATATATATATATATATATATATATATATATATATATATATATATATATATATATTATTAAAGGACCTCATTCAAACTGCATGGTATCTATAGATACCATCCAGTTTGAATGAGGTCCTTTAGTAATTTAGTTAATGCACAGAACAATTGTGTATGTGATAAAGTTAATATATACGTATGTATACATATATGTGTGTGTTAGTGTGTGTATTAACAGATAGTTAGACACAGAGATAGATGCATAGATAGAAAGATATATATATATATATATATATATATATATATATATATATATATATATATATATATATATATATACACACACATATATATACATATAAATATATATATATATATATATATATATATATATACATATATATACATATATATATACATATATACATATATGCATATATATAGTAGGGAGTACGGATAGGAAGAACAGTCAGTCAGCTCATCATTGATATATATTTATTAATAGGTGCGCTTCAGGATCACCCATATCCCATCTTTTCTGGCTAAAAAGATACAAAAACACTAATTAAAACTGACAACAGAGCTTACAAAATTAAAATGCTTTAAAGATTGAAAAATGACAATGACAAAACAAGAAATAGATTACCTTCAGTAGTAAAGTCCAGAGGATGAAAGCTGAATAAGAGTAAACAAGGTTAGCAAGTAAACAAGAAAGGCGGGGGAGGGTTACTATAGTACGACCGTTTTAGGAAGAGACTTTGCCCCTCTTAAACTGACCATTAACCTTCTGACTTCAAGCTCTCATTGTTTGCGCCTGTTATCAAGCACGTGTACTATAATAGAAAGTTCTGAATGAAGTTTTGTTGTCCCACTTAAATTTTAGATAAAAAAAAAATTCAATATATGAAAATGATAGATGCAAGAAATTTGGAAACCTAGATGTGCTTTCATTTTCAGTTTTGTTTATTTGGATGCTGTACTGAGCAATGTTCTTGAGTTACGTCATCTACTATAGTTTTTTATTACTGTTCCTTTGCTGTTATCGAAGTCATATAATTGTGATATAGTTTTGAGCTTTTGAATTGTTTTCTTTCGTGTATGCCGTGATCCGTCTTTACCTCCTTGCTGTATCAAGGTTGAATTTTCACTGTGCACCTATAAAATAGCTCATAATAAATATTCTTTAAATATTGTTACACCCATACCCATATATATATATATATATATATATATATATATATATATATATATATATATATTGGGTGTAACAATATTTAAAGAATGTTTATCATGAGCTATTTTATAGCTGTACAGTGAAAATTCAACCTTTGTTACAGCAAAGGTAAAGAATTTACGGCATGTTGAAAGAAACAATTCAAAAAGCTCAAAACTATATCACAATTATATATATATATATATATATATATATATATATATATATATATATATATTACACATTTATACAGTATTAGATTTACCTGTGCTTTTAAAACACTGTCATATGATACTCATCACTGCTGTGGCATTTCTGTTATATGTAGATTTTTAAAGATATTTCTGCCACTTTCTGTCGAAAAAACAGATCTATATTTCAATTTATTTCAATTTCAGTGTTCAACAGGATATCACACAACAAGGGAAAGCAATAAATTTATTTACAATCGAAGTATGAGGAGACATTACTTATGAAGAATCCTCGTCAGAGGATGCTACATCGATAACAAAAGAATCTATATATTTATCAATGCAAACATCTCTTGAAGCGTCATCTCTTTTTATATCTTCGGCATGTCTCACATCATTAGCCCAGTTGTCAGAAGATATGGATTCAATTGCTTCTTTGACCAAAGGAAGCAGGTCTGATTTTTAAAATGATTCTTCTTTGCCACGTATGATTTCACCTGCGCCCATATCAGTTCTGTTGCATTATACTGGCAGTGATATGGAGGCAGCCTAACCACTATGTCCATGATCTCTTGCCAGTCTGTCAATCACGTAATCATTTTCTTTACATGAATGTCTTTGCAACTTTACTAATTTTTATTAGCCAGTCTTTAACTTCATCCTTTTGGCAGACATTGTCGGAGGTTTATTAATTCGAACTGAATGATAGAAGCGTTATCCAACACTATGATGGCAGATGGCCCTATATTGGGAAGAAGCTGGGTTTTAAACCATTTTCAAACACTGCAGAATTCATCTGAATTTCTAGATTGCGTATCCCTTGTCAGCTGGGTGCTTGATCATTGATAAAAATATTACCCAGAAATGTGGTTAATATTGCAACCAATATTGTGATTGTGTCTACTTACTCTCCAATGTTATTGATGTACAATTAGAAGGAATAAATCATAGGTAAAAATTTTTATTCTGTCACGTCTCTCTCTCTCTCTCTCTCTCTCTCTCTCTCTCTCTCTCTCTCTCTCTCTCTCTCTCTCATTTTTTTTTGCCCAGCTAGTGGAATAGTAAGCGGAACCATAAAGATGATGAACATTCTTTATGATTAGTTTTCTGACGAATATACAAATAATTTTTAACTATAATACACAACTGTGATGTAGCTGTCCTTTACGGATTCAAACAGAATTAGAGAAAATGACAAAAAAAAAAAGAAGACTGTCATCCTCAATCAGTGCAGTGCTTATACCTCTGGCAACACTAAACCCGCGATATATAGTACTTATCCTATGTTTATTTATTTGTGTTGTTACATTAATTGCATAATATCTATATCACGGATCGCTACTATCACAATATTATCATATAAATAAAACAGGTTAATTTGCAGCAAAACAACAAATACAAACGCTATTACAATGATTGTTTACGATTTCGTGCGTCTGGTAGCATGCTACGGGTGACTACCGTCTGAAAACCCTCCGGATTGTGGTAAGTGTGAGGTCTCATCTCGGCCGTAATCAAAGGGTTAACAGGCGTCACTGCCATTGCAAAAAAAAGTTTAATCGTTCCCAGTAACTCATCCTTTATATCATATTTCCTCAAAGCACTTCATATTGCCTTTATCGATTCTATCATAAGCACGTTCTGGGTCCATGTATGACACGTAGTTTGTTCGTTTCACGAGCAAGCTTCTCACATTACTTACATAATGACTCATAAGAATTGAATGGACATATTTATTGTAGCAAAATTTGAATATGAAGCCAGGACATATTTATATTACTTCTTAGAGCGATGGGCAATCTTTTCTCTGTTTCCACTTATGATGGTTTCAGTTAAATTCCTTTAAACTATACTTATTTATGTGCTTAGTTTCACGTAATTTTTTCTTTACTCTTTTTATTTGTTTATTTCTTTTATTTTTACACTCATGTTTTTAAGTTATTTATTTGCTTGATCTTTATATATTAATGTCACAGTTTACATTTGACATTCTTTTATTTTTGCATTTAATTACATTCTTGCAGTTTTAATATCTAAGTATCAGTTACCCAGTGTTTGCCTGGATGCTTTCGACAATTAAAAATTTTGCCCATCGAGTTCATTCCACGCTTATCCCTGTAGTGAATTGCGATGAACGAAGTCATTAATTAATTCCTGATATGATCAGTTCTCTTTTAATCTTTCATTGCAACGCCGCAACTTGAATGCGGACAACCCGTTATTTCGTTTTCCGGACTTTCGGTGCGAAGTCCGATGGGAAGGGCAACGCAGTGTCCTTATCTAGTCCAGACGCGAAGAAAACAAGTTTGGCTTTACCCTCTGATGGATGGAAGGTAGTTGATTGATTGTTATAGGTATCTGGAGTTACAGCTACTGACCCTGAGATGGGTGCTGATTTAGTGGTGCTGGTAGGATGATATAGATACTTTTTTTTTACGCTAATTTCGTTCTTTGTACTTTTTTTTTAGTGACTTTAGGTTCAGGTTATATCGCTAGCTTCTCTCTCTCTCTCTCTCTCTCTCTCTCTCTCTCTCTCTCTCTCTCTCTCTCTTATTTTTTGTCTTTTGTTAGCAAAAGCCTCTGTCATCGGTAATATTTGCTCTTAAAATTATTGTGGTTAAATTACACGATATCAAAACTTGTTTAAAAAAGAACGAAAAATATATCATTTATATATTTGTGACGAAATACGATTTACAATCAATCGACCAAACCTAAATACTGAGTAATGTTGGGAATGGTGATATACATTTTGTAATGGCATTCCAACAAGGCAAGGGATTTAGTCCTTCAAAACAAAGGATATAATAAATAATTTTATATTCATTCTGTTGTGTTATGAATTAATCTCCAGAAATAATTTCCCTTTATTGGTAGTTATGTGAATAGACGGTGTTACAATTTCCTAATGAGTAATAGTGTGTTTTCATTTAATTAATTTTGGAGTTAAATGCGTGAATTTTTAATAATCAGTAAACTACAGTTCTCACTAATAATAATTATGTTAATTATGGGAGAATTATGACCTAATCAGCAAGAAAGTGAAGTTCTCTTTAATGTAAACTATGTTAATCTGACAGTATTGTGAATTCATGGTCAATAATAAACTGATGGTGTGTGTAATCATTCATTGTGATTAAACAGACCATCAGTTTATTATTGCCTCCTAATCAGTTGTAAAGTGAAATTTTTTCAATGGTAATTACGTTGATTTGACGGTATTAAGCCTTTCCAGCCGGTAAAAGTGTGAATTTCACTTTAATGATACTCTGTGGACATTTGTAACTCACAGCAGCTCTTTCCCAGAAGATCCTCTTTAACTCGGCACGTTCAACGTGCTTTACCTATCTCTGCCTCTTTTTTTATTTCTCTTTTTCTTTCTCTTTTTCTTTCTCTTTTTCCTCTCCTTGGCTCTCTTCCCCTCAGGTTTCCTCTTTGTGTTTCACTTTTATTCTTCCCCTTTCTTTTTTCTTTAACAAAAGATTTTTAGTTCCCTGGTCTTGTCCTTCCTTGTCTAAATAGTTATTTTGTTGTTCTCTCGCTTCCCTGCGCGTATTTTCTTTGTTTTTTTTTTTTTGGGGTAAATGGCGATATTCGATATATCATTTTTCACCCGATTTCTTTCTTCAGCCATTTTAGCAGTTACGCCCATACTTCCTTTTTAGAGGGGTTTCCCCCTTCCTCGTTCTGATTCCATGGATGAAAGTCTTTGTATATAATTCTATATTTGCGTATTTCTCATGGAATTAGGTTCTTTTTTTTTTCTTGCTGTGAGGTTCGTAATGTTTTATTTCGGTACTCTCGCTGACTGTATTGTGGCAGGAAAATGAGTCGCGAAAACTTCTTGGTATTTTAATTGCTGTCAGGACGGTGCCGTCAAGCAGATGCAGGCTATCATATCAGAGAGAGAGAGAGAGAGAGAAAGTCATAAATATAAGAGACAGTGTTAAATCTGAATGGGAGGAATAGAGCGAGAGAGAGAGAGCGAGACAAACGTTCATGCACATGAGAGAAAGAGAGACCTTGAAACCTGGAAGAGAGAGAGAGAGAGAGAGAGAGAGAGAGAGAGAGAGAGAGAGAGAGAGAGAGATATTAAGGTGAGAATTAGAGCCTTACTCCCGAAAGAACCAGAAAATCAAATCTGAAATAGAGAGATAGGGAGAGAGAGGGGCGCTTACACATGAGAGAATGGGAAAGACCGTGTAACCCTGAGAGAGAGAGAGAGAGAGAGAGAGAGAGAGAGAGAGAGAGACCCTTGAACTGAAATAGAGAGTGGTCCTTACAGCAAGAAGAGAGAGAGAGAGTCAGCGGAAAAGAAAACTCGAAATTTACAATCCACTCACTTCACTTCCATTTTCCAGCCTCTCTTCTGCCCCCCCCCCCCCACCCCACCCCATCACCCACCTTTAGCTCGGAGGATGAAAACGACAAAACAGAACTGTGTTATTGACAGAATGCTCTCTGTCAGTGTCTGGCCAAAATAAGCACTCTTACCACGCCGGTGGGCGGCGTTTAATCAACACGATTGCTCTGACGCCACCTGCTTAACGTCACAAATACTTTTCGGTGTTGCGTATAATCCTGCCACTGCCTTCTTTTTTAGCATGTTAATTTCGTCTAAATACATACACATATATATGATGTGTATATAAATATATATACTGTATATGTATGTATGTATATATATATATATATATATATATATATATATATATATATATATATATATATATATATATATATATATATATATATATATATATATATATATATATATATATATACATATGTGTGTGTGTGTGTGTGTGTGTGTACTGTATGTGTGTATTTGTGTGCATATTGGACGATAATTTATGTGTACATGAATATGTTTAGGTATAGGTTCCCATTGATCTAGATATAGGGAAGGTCCTCTGAAACTTTCTTACTAGCCAAAGTCGAATGGTGCAGCAAATCAGGCACTGAGGAGGGTACAAATTTTAACCGCAGTACCGAGCGTACTTAAAGCACTCTTGGTGCCCAGGTATGCAGCCGGCTTTGTCACAAAATAAATAAGAAGAAGACGCTTGCCTGACGTCCATTCTTGTCAATGTGACAAAGAGAATATGATTGTAACATAAATGCGAGACCAGACCTCGTAAATTAACTGACACGACCATAAATGAATTAAATGCCGAAATTGCCTTTTTATACACGTTTGGTCTCCGGCCAGTTATAGCCGTAGAAAATGGACACAGCTGTTCCATATCCCTACACTCTTATCCCATGCCCCAAATACGACACCCCCTTCCTCCTGTGCACGTGATCCAAACCCGTCCCCTCAGGATTCGCCAGTGTGAGTATTATTCCCCTCTCTGCCTCCCCCTTCAGGGCACACTCCCCGCGTCCTCCCCACCCCTCCCTCAAAATGCGATCAGGAAAGACGCATGCAAGCAACGCTTCTCCCCTTATTCTTGTTCATAAATATTTCCCCTTCAAATAGAGGGCGACGTCCCCTGCTGACCGACCTAGCAGCGTTTTCGGGGAAGTCGGGCGACGCAAGAGGAAGTTAATCCGATCATTCAGTGTGTTGGGAGCTGTCTGTCTTTCTCCCGGGGCTTGAGGGGAGGGGGGAGGTTAGGTGAGAGGGCCTCTTCCCCTCTCCCGTGGCCTTTGGAAGCCCCGTCTTCCCCTCGCTGAGTCACAAAAGAGGGGAAGACTTAACATGCGGTGTATATATGATTAAGAGGTTGTTTGCTTATGGATATTTTTGTCTTTGCCAAGGATTCGGGGAGGTAAAATAGTGATTAGGGAAGAGATGAACGCAATATCGGAGTTGATCCCAGAATGTGGCTGATGCTAACCTATGGATTAACTCACGCACAAAACACTCACACACACACACACATATATAAATATATATATATATATATATATATATATATATATATATATATATATATATATATATATATACTTTATATATATATATATATGTGTATGTGTGTGTATAACTGATTCAGAAGATACGGAACTTGATGAATGTATAAATAAAGGCAAATGCCACGAAGGAAAAGCGAAACAACGGAGTGGTTACTAGGCCTTTCGAAACACTGCTAGTAAAGGACCATGTGTCGAAAGGCTAGCAACCACTCAGTTGTTTCGCTTTTCTTTCATGGCATTGACAAAATATATATAAATATATATATATATATATATATATATATATATATATATATATATATATATATATATAGTAAGTGCTCTATGAAGCATTCAATGTGTACTATACCTTCCTCATATGCTGTACCATACAGAGTACAATTACGTAAAAAAAAAAAACCCTCTCCAATATCTTGTCGTGGCAAACAACCCACAAATGTCTCCCACAGAAGACGAGAGAGATTGCATAACACACGTACATCCGCAGTTCTGAGAACATCAGTATGCTAGCGAGAACAGCACGCTGATAGAAGAACCATCTGAATCAACGTTTCCCCCGCATTTTAAAATCTCGTTTCCCTTGTTTATAATGAGCAGATGTGCCGTGGCCCCCCTCCAAAGGCCAGAGAGGGGAAAGAATGAAAACCCGCCCTTGGGACGACCCTTCTCTGGTGTGGGGGGAAGGGGGGGAGGGGGTGGGGAAGGTACCCGTGCGGGAGAAGCGGAGAGAGAGAAAAACGGGGATAAGGCTTTAGACGATATTGCGAAGATCTCGAAAATGATACGCACTCCTCACTTCTAAAACGTCATTTCTTTTCTCTCTCTCTCTCTCTCTCTCTCTCTCTCTCTCTCTCTCTCTCTCTCTCCTTGGTAAGGTTTTGCGCCTTTTGCTCAGGTCTTGATCTAGGAATGCTCCACACTCCACAGGTGTTTTTATGCGTATTGAGAGGTATCATTAGGTGATGAATATGTAACAGTACGTATGAGAATTCTGTATGAAAGCAGGGTGCGAGTCATTTAGTCGAAAGTAATTAAATCTCGCAAATGGTTAGAGCATGCTAATGAGAGACATGGAGGCCCTTATAAAAGAATTTTTTTTTTAAATAGACCTAGCAAGGAACCACAGTTTAACGTTTTATATATTGTCTCAAAACGTTGACAGAGTGAATTCCTCCAAGATCATCGTCTTTACTGTCAATAGGAATGATTAGGGTTAGAGTTCTTCAAATATTCAGGGGCTTCTCTTCATTAGTTAAACACAGTTTCTTACACAAATGTAATGGCCAGCGGCGCTTTACTGTTGTTTGAGGGTTCTACCCGGTAGGCTAAATTTGACTAGGTATTTCTTTTTTAATTCAGTATTCAACCCATATATGATTAACAAATACGCTGAATTTGGACTATGCCTATTCCTTGTCTTAGGGAAATCTGGAGTTGTTAAGGGGTAAGTTGGCCTTTCTTTTTTTTTTATGGAATATCGTGAATTTTTTAGAGGTAGTAACAGTCGCCAATGTATTCACATATTTATACATTTTCTTTTGTAAATCTTTAATTTCCAAGGGACAGAGGCCAGCGTCAGTGTAACTTGCATGCAAAACAAAACATCTGGATTGTTTCGACTCTCTGAGCGGCCAATGAAGAATTAGAGGAATTTATTTCTAGTGATAGAAATTCATTTCTCGACATAATTTGGTTCGGATTCCACAATAAGCTGTAGGTTCCGTTGCTAGATAACCAGTTGGTTCTTAGCCACGTAAAATAAATCTAATCCTTCGGGCCAGCCCTAGGAAAGCTGTTAACCAGCTCAGTGGTCTGGTTAAACTAAGATTTACTTAACTTTTCAAACAGAACATTGAATTTAAAAGGGCTATGCATCCAAGATATACACAACTGGATTTTTCCGGAAGGAATCTCGAGTTTCGAAAGGGTAATGGTTGAAGCAGCCGTCGACGAAACCATGACACAGAACAGCTGACTTTTGTATGATAAAGAAAACCTTGAACTTTCGAAGAGCGAGAGAGGCGGGCGTCGATGGCAGTCATTGTATGTGTGACATCATGACGCGGAGCCTCTTTCAACACGCACGTGACAGCTGTGTAAAGCTCCCTCTTGCTTGACACGGGTCATGCACGGTATAGCCTTTTGAGTTCGCTATTAAGCTGTCCACAGTCATTATCAATCGACGGTTGCTTCTGGATCGATGGCGTGGGCGCCTTTGTGGGAACTTTGCTTCTTTTTTTTTTATTTGTTCATACGGGTTAATGACCTATTTGATAAAGGGGTGTTTTCAGCCGTAATAGTATCAGATCGATGGGGGCTTTTGCTCCGGTGAGAAATTGCGCGTTTGCTATTTCGTAGTAGTTAATGGCCACGCGTGTATGGGGTTTCGTATGAATGTTTAATCGTCCTTTGCTTGTAAAACGTTTTCCTTCGAAATTCCTCTTACTTTTCTTTTTATTTATCAGTCATTTTGATAATCATGCATGTGAATTTTACTCACAAATCCTTCAGCTCAGTTAAGCACTAGTAACGTTTAACTAAGGCTGTTTTGCTTAAAATTTTACCTCTGTATTTTCTTTAAAGAATTATGAAATACAAAAGCAACCTACATAATTAAAAATGCTTATATCAGGTTTGGACTTAATTTTGTTTGAAGACATGAAAATAACTGCTTTGTCTATATTCACGTGATTTTAATGCATGATATAGTTATGTTGGTAAGTTTAAATTCGTAGTCAAGTAACCATATTTTTTTTTTATTAGCTGATGATTCTCGTAGCATCTTGTAATTAGCCTTTGTGCAATTAAAGGCTAATTATTTAATTACTCAGATACAGCGTTCTTCAATTATCTATCAGGGCGACCTGCAAAATGTCCATCATGAAACACGGACTAACAAAAAAATAGGCGATACCGTTTTAGCATTTTTTTCTAGCAAGCCAGCTCATGTCTAAGTAGAGCTGGATTTATTTACAGAAGAATGAAATTTCGTATTTTTATTCACTATATGATGTGAACTTTGTCTCAAAATACTCCCCAGAGAGTATTATTTCCTTATGATAAATGTATTAACACCCTTTATAGGGAATAGATATTTTGTATCGTTTTTAGCAAAGCCATTGAATAAGCTGTAATTGGGCAGTGTTGTCTGCAGGAATCACATGCACTAGAGAAAATATAACAGACGATAGTGACAGGATATGGAAGATGTTAAGTAGTTTCTTTTAAAAAAAATAGTATTTTAAATGGCTGAAAACAGAAACCGATAGTGACCGAAAAAGTTATGGACTGATACAAAGTGAGTCAGAGTCGTCAAAAGATTGACCGACAGATTGATGCAGAAATAAAGAGTCGAACAAGTTAGAGAGAGAGAGAGAGAGAGAGAGAGAGAGAGAGAGAGAGACTCGAATACATCTCGAGAGGATCATAAAAGGCGACGATTTTGTGGTTAAGAATCTCTTGCTTGTAATTATTTATAAGTACCAAAGTCTCGGAGGGAATAGTCTTTTTTTTTTTTTTTTCATCTCGTACCATTTAGAGTGTGCTCTCGGATTATCCTACGATTTCTAATTGAACCGTACCCTGGTCACGAAATGGATTGCTGAAACTCTGCGTACCCTTTCCGACCTTTGCAATCATTTTCCCCCCGTCTCATTTTGTAGCTGTTTTTACTCTGCGTTGTTTTTCATTACCCTTTTTTTTTTCTTTGCTGAAACCAAGGAATGTTATAATTCAGTTTTATTTAACCTTTCTCTGATCCCTTTTCTCCCCAGGTGGTCTTTGTTTTTGCCCTACGTTCCCTTTTTTATTATGAATAGTTCCGCAATTTTTTCTCTTTTGAAATATTTATTTATTTATTTGATATTTTGTACTGAAAAGGACTTTTATATATTGACTTTGTCTCAATATCTTGTTTATCCTAGTCATGATATTAGCATTTGTCAGGAGTCAGGGAGACCAATTCTTTATGGAGATTTGCTCACAGATACAAAGACAACTGTCACCAGTTTTCTCCGGTTTATTTACAAACGACGTGATGTTTTAGGACCAAAGGGTCCCATGCGTGTATTTCTTGCGTCTCACGTAGAAATAATAGACAAGTCTGTTATACTAAAGCATAAGCGATAAGTAAGAAAATATCGTCATGAGTACATCACATGTAAATATTTTACACAATAATGTTTCATTGTGGATGACAAAAACACTGCCATTTGTGAAAGGATTCCAAAGAATCTTAAGTACAAAACAAAATACTCCCCGGTCACATTCTCTCTCTCTCTCTCTCTCTCTCTCTCTCTCTCTCTCTCTCTCTCTCTCTCTCTCTCTGAAAGGAAGTCTATTGTCATGAATGCTTTGTTGCTGCCAAGAGTGACCTGGTTGTCATAAAGGTCCCATGACTTGGTGTACAGATGGCCTCGCTCCGTCGCCCGTGATTGAGGTATGAGGATATTTGGTACATGGGCCCCGGTGGATTGTGCTTGCTTTGTCAGCTGCTTGGCTGTAAATGGCTTGCAATTCGGTACACTCTCTCCCCCATGTGGCCACTTTCAAGAGGAAAGGTGTGCTTGTAGTAGCAGTGGCGTAAATTCAGAATGTATGCCTATAACTCGATTGCTTTCTGAGGGAATTAAGTGACGGCACGGGAAAGCGATGGTGATTTCCAGTAGATATATTTGTAATTCGGTCTGTTTTATACATTGTATACATACACACACACACACACACACACACACATATATATATATATATATACGAGTATATATGTGTGTGTGTGTGTGTGTGTGTGTGTGTGTGTGTGTGTGTGTGTTCTGTGTGTGTTTGGGTGAAGGAGAGATACTAAAGAATCTATTGATTGCTTTGCATCAGATTTGTATGTATTTTTAATGGCAACAGTGATGTCTTTAAACTTCGAAAAGTTAAGATGCCATTGTAGCCACGAATATATACACATAAATGTATATACACACATATATGTATGTATATATATATAATATATATATAAACGCCTATGTACATGTACGTGCGTGCGTGTGCGTTTATGTGTTCATCATGCAAGCAAAAACGGAGAGCTAACGCACAAAAATATAAAACGGAAAAGAAAAACGCAAACAGGTACATTGCAGGTAATTTACACTCTGGCAGTTCCTTTGTGGTATCCAGTCGTAGATCTCAGTTGTTAATAAGTCTGAGGAGACCTGATGATCTTCAATCTGGGTCAAGGAAATAAGAAGTGATGGAAGGATTCGCTTTTGGGAGTTCTGCCTCAGTAATTTCCTTTTATTTTTATTTTATCTTTTTTTTTTTACGGTAAGGGTTACATAAGAACTTGCTGGTTTTAAACTTTCCCAACTCTTATAGCTGATGATTTCTGTTTTGATTTTGCCAAATATAAACGCATATGTGACGTAATATTGTATACGTATATATGGAGTATATACAGTATATGTATATTATATATATATACACATATGTGTGTGTATGTGTGTGGCTGGTATGGTTCCTTCCTGCCCAGTAGGTCACCATTCGACCTACAGTAGGTGTGAATAGGTGCCAAAGTCAGTTGGGGTCAAGGAAGGAGTAAGACCTCTCAAAAACTGTGTATATATGTATATATATATATATATATATATATATATATATATATATATATATATATATATATATATATATATATATATATATATATATATATATATATATATATATATATAACCATGAAACAGTTTCCTTTTCGTTTGCGTCATCTTGGAATTTTCCCAGTTGTTTTACAGCCTTGCTTGTTGCCTGTCGTTGTTCTGCAACGGCGCACAATTAGCGAAAGAATGTTCTAATACGTGCGGTCTTCACAATTACGCGTCATTTAGATGCAGCGGCAAATGCTGAATCACCTTTTTATCATCAAGGTAGCGGTTTTGACGGTTTAATTTTCCGCCATTGGACCTGATAATTTCATGGAGAGACTTTGACCGTAGCACAAAAGTTATGAAATGGAGTGTAATGGCGGTCTCGTTTTTTCCATGGTAAGCGTTTTGCACTGTCAGTTCTCAAATTTAATTTTCGTGTATTTACTCGTTTGAAATTAACTGTCGGTGTTGTGGAAGAGTCGTTGGATCCCTTAGTGAAACAATAATTATCTCTCTCTCTCTCTCTCTCTCTCTCTCTCTCTCTCTCTCTCTCTCTCTCTCTCTCTCTCTCTCTCTCTCTATATATATATATATATATATATATATATATATATATATATATATATACACACGGTATATCTATCAGTGTGTATATATACACATTGTGACAGGTGAAAAATAAGAAACGGGGTGTAAATCCTAACCGGTTTCGACTTTATTTCCAAGCCATGTATCAGTCCTTCGTTAACGACTTGGAAATTTTTCACCTGTGGTAATGTGATTTATATATATATATATATATATATATATATATATATATATATATATATATATATATATATACACGTGTGTGTTTGTGTTCCTCTATTTTCAGAATCCGATCACTAGTAATTAACATCTAGAATCTGAATTGCTTGAAATGATGAATTAAAAGATGATTCTCTCTCTCTCTCTCTCTCTCTCTCTCTCTCTCTCTCTCTCTCTCTCTCTCTCTCACACACACACACACACACACACACACATAATATGTTGGTCCTTCTTTTTCAGAACCAATTTACTCTACAGAATTTCCTATCGGCATCTGACTTGGGTGATCAATAGAAGGACGATTCTCTCTCTCTCTCTCTCTCTCTCTCTCTCTCTCTCTCTCTCTCTCTCTCTCTCTCTCTCTCTCTCTCGACGCAATTTCACATTACATAATATTTACTCGTACGACCTTCCCTAATATACTTGAGAAAGGGCGTTGAAACCAAGCGGCATTCAACATAGTTATGAAGGCTCTGAAATTTTGTACATCTAGAAAATCAAATAGGTCTTGGTTCCAAGTCACCCAACACACCCAATTAAACGGGAAACCTTCGATTCCACCTCACTTCTATAATTGGGATCAGGCTCCACCTCAACTGTTCCGTGCCATAACATAAACCAGATTGCTCTTACGTCTCCATTTGCACTCACGGTCTCTAACCTCTGGAGTTGTCTTCTCCACTGTATCTCAAATGTTACGAATCACTCGTACACATATTTTTGTGCATAAGGTAGACAACGTCCCAAGGATATTCTAACCGGTAGATCCCGTAAGGGGATAGTCCCGCCAGTTTACCTCATGCGGTTGCAATTTAGACATTACTTAGGGTTCTTTGCAGCGTCCCTTCGGCCCCTTGCTGCAACCTCTTTCATTCCTTTTTCTGTACCTTCGTTCATATTCTCTTTCTTCCATCTTACTCTCCACCCTTTACCAACAATTGTTTCAATATTATTTTCAGCGCTGAATGACCTCATAGGTTCCAACATTTGGCCTTCGGCCTAAATTTCATATTCCGGTTCCAGTTCAACTGGTAGAGCTGAGATACGACGCCACTGGTAATTTCAGCGACCCCATTACAGGGTGTAATTGTAGCTCGATCTGGCACCTTGTATTCATTCCCCAAGTCAGGTGCAACGTCATTGCTTCCAATAATGGAAATGAGCAATATCTGATTCCACACGTGGAAGGACTAGGACGAGGTAATCCCCCGCCCCTAAAAAGGATGAAACTTATGCCTGGTGATCGTCAGGTAATATCTGTATGTATCGTGGAGGTTAGATTTACGAAGATGCCCTGGCCATACAATCCCTTCACTAATCCGCGAGGCATTGGCGCTTACGGAAATAAATGAACTCCTCATCCTTATCTAACCCTCTTGGTATATATATATATATATATATATATATATATATATATATATATATATATATATATATATATATATATATATATATATATATAATGGCGACAAAATAATATAACCTTCCGGTTCTCAGAAAATCTTTAGGTATGAGGTTGCTAGTCATACGCTCTTTTCTTCAGTCCATCATACCCTGGGTGGATTCTTGGTGGTAGGCCAGGTGCGAACCACGGACCTGGCAAACATGACCCTGCACTGTAACACCCAATGGTTCCATTGTTTTCAGAATTTTCATAGTCTAGCATTTCATCTCAATATCTGACTTGGATATTGAATAGAAAGATGATTTTTTTTTTGCTCTCTCTCTCTTAAAACACAGACACACACATACGTACATACAAGCACACACACACAGGTGTGTGTGTGTAATATATATATATATATATATATATATATATATATATATATATATATATATATATATATATATATATAGTATATAATAGTCTGTTCTCAGAATCCTCTCACTCTGGAATTTCCTTCCAGAATCTGACTTGGGTTGCGAATCGAGAGATGATCTCTCTCTCTCTCTCTCTCTCTCTCTCTCTCTCTCTCTCTCTCTCTCTCTCTCTGCTCCCCTCCCAATCCATCTTTGAGGGTTCCCTCTTCTTATGGTCCCTGGAGACTTGACGAGGGGTTCCAGGAGCTCCTGGAAGAAAGATTCTGGAAGCTTCTTGGTTTCCCTTTACGTAGTCAAAGAACGTCTATCTCTTATAAGTCCCTTTTTAATTTGCATTTTTCTCTTAACTCCTCCCTTTGAATAGCAGGATGTTCACAAATGAGTATATGTTCGTGCATACGTGCACTTCCTTACAGACACGTGCTCGCGCACACACATACAAACACGCATATATATATATATATGTGTGTGTGTGTGTGTGTGTGTATATGTGTACATGTGCGTGTGCGTGTGTGAGTCTGTGTCTGTGCTGAGTTTGTGTGTGTTTGTGGACATTATATAAATACGCGGATTTGTACGAATGTTTAAATGTCATTACATGCATCTAAATGCGTTAGCAATTTTCTGCGTAGTTTTGATGCGATAAATTCATAATTTATATTCAGTGTCTCACCGCTGTGGCTCTAATATTACTGTATCATTACGAAAGAAAATACTCCTTAAATTACTAAAGAGACACCAGACAACAGCGAAACGAAAGTCCTTGAAGGGGACACACTTAAAAAAAAAAAAAAAAATGCAGACTCGGCTCTCTATGTCCCCTAGCGCCTAAACAAGAATTAAGACCCCTCGTGGCACAAGGCCAGCTTAATCTAAAATTCCCAAAACAAGGCCTGTATATTATGGCGATAGCTTCGATAGAAAGTGAAATGTTGACCTGATATGGAGGAAGCGTTCCAAGGTCGTTTCTGAGAGCCATTTGTAATTTTGCCTTTGGTTAAAGAAAAAAAAAAGTAATAAAAAAATGACGAATTGCTTTCCCATGAGAGTGGCGGTAACCTCGTTCCCATGAAATCTTGCCTTGGCTGCTTAAAAACAAAATTATTTTTTTCTCGAAGTTTTATCAAATTGTTTGCTGTAGCGTTCTGATACAGTTTTGCTGCTGCTACAGGTGTTTAAGTCCACCTGTTTCAGTTGTTGTGTTCGAACAGGTGTAGACTCAGATGTTCACTTTCTGTAGAAAAATATTTTATTTTTCTCCCATGATTTATAAAATATATATATATATATATATATATATATATATATATATATATATATATATACACATGTGTGTGTGTATTATATAGATTTATAAACACATACATACATATAAGTATATATATATATATATATATATATATATATATATATATATATATATATATATATATATATATAACACATACATATATATATATATATATATATATATATATTATATATATATATATACATACAAATGCTCTAATAATGGAAGAAAATGCTGTCTTGTAGGTCTCAGAATAAAATCACATCCAATTTGTAATAAATTTTTGGATGCAGTTGTAGCTAGTAGTGATCGTCACATGGAGGTAAATAAAAACATGCAGGCTGCTGAATTAATGTCGTCTTTCTCAAAATAAGAGATAAGAGTACTATCTGGAAGGTGGTAAAAATTTCTAAACCACTTCCTCTTTAAAATAAGTATATACATACACACCCACACGCGCACATACACTCACACACACACACACACACACACACACATACATATATATATATATATATATATATATATATATATATATATATATATATATATATATATATATATATATATATATATATACGTGCATATATACGTATATATATATATATATATATATATATATATATATATATATATATATATATATATATATATATATATATGTATGTATGAATGTGTGTGTGCGTATGTGTGCGCGTGGTGCATGTATGCATATACTTTTTTTTAAAGAGGAAGCGGTTCTAGAAATTAGAATTTTATTTTAGACTATCACAATATTAGTATGTACATCTCATATATCTCAATCAAATTTTATTTTGCTGAAAATATTCATGTGATTATTGGCTCATAATATCATTTTATTAATATCTGGAAACTCCAAAAGAGGTGTTTACTTTGCAAGGTACAAGCCCTGAATTATGAGCGAACACATAATTATGCTTTTATTGTATATGAAACTCATACGTCCTTATATTCATAATTATTAAAGAATACAGATACGTGTAGGATACTGCTGTCTACCAAATCTAAAAGTCAAATGTATAAATCGTTTCCATTTCCACTTGAAATGCATACTTGCATACATACATACGTACATGCATACATACATACATACATACATACAATGTGCAACCCATTAACAAAATATTTGATAATAATAATAATAATAATAATAATAATAATAATAATAATAATAATAATAATAATGCACTAGGTGAAAGTAAAGGAAAGCAGGGTCTCGTAGACTTGAAAGCAATGGCCGCTCACGTTTGTCGTCCATACTCCCACGGGTACACAGGTCCACAAATGAGAGCGCGCGCTCGCTATTTAAGAGTATTTGTGAGCCGAGATTATGGCGACAGTGGACAAATGTGGGGTCTCCAGTCTACTTCTCAGATCATTGCCTCTTTTAAATAATGGCTGTGCACGGTGTTCACGGATAAGTCACGTCTTGTCCTTGTAGTGGGTAGAAGTAATGAGTAGACGTTATATTAATATGTATAATTATGCTACTCGTTGTTAATTATAGTGAGTTTGTGGGCGAGAACCGCCTGAGAAGCTTTTGTTATTGCTGGTATGATTAGGTCTTGTATAAGAAACGTTGGACTTGTGATATATATATATATATATATATATATATATATATATATATATATATATATATATATATATATATATATATATATATATATATGTGTGTATATATGTACATATAAATGTATGTATGTATGTATATGTATGTATGTATGTATGTATGTATGTGTGTATGTATGTATGTATGTGTATGTATATATATATATATATATATATATATATATATATATATATATATATATATATATATATATATATATATACACAAAGACTTGTCATTTATACCAGATATATATGTTATTTTAATACCCGCAATGACATTAAAATTATTGATTTCCTTTTTATGAACATCGATGCAGTTATAAACGTATCGTGAAAAGTATGAAGATGTCATTGTGTTTATTACAATATATGTATATATATAATATATACATATATTGCAACTCCTTAAGTTGTATTTCAGGTAAATTGTAAAAGATCCTGTGCAAAAGAGTTAAGACAAGCAACATGACTCATGACTACAACGACTGGGTAAGAAAATGACAAATAACGGTGTCCCCGGACTCGTATCCGCAAGGAGATGACAAATTACACTTTTTAAGTGGCGGAAGGATCATGGATTGCTGAGACTGACAAAAAGCTATACCGAAACCAGAGGTGGAATTGATTAATTCAGAAAGGTGGCTGACTTTTACGTTTGCAATTTCTATCTCCGTTGGTTTGTAAGCATCAGTTTATTTGTTTGCTGATTGGCTTTAATTATTTGTTGTTCACTTTTCTGTTTCAGACTTCCTCATTGGGCGGGTGGGTATCGTTCTCAGCTAGCACTCTGCTGGTCCCGCGTTCGATTCTCCGACCGGCCAATGAAGAATTAGAGGAATTTATTTCTGGTGAGAGAAATTCATTTCTCGTTATAATGTGGTTCGGATTCCAAAATAAGCTGTAGGTCCCATTGCTAGGTAAACAATTGGCTCTTAGGCACGTAAAATAAATCTAATCCTTCGGGCCAGCCCTAGGAGAGCTGTTAATCAGCTCAGTGGTCTGGTTAAACTAAGGTATACTTACTTTTCTGTTCCTGTCTGTTTGCAGATAGGCATTCTATTCAGTTAGTGGCCATTTAGGAGTATTTCTTGTTTTCTTTTATATATTAACTGTAAATAGAAGAGAACAGGGTGACAACGCCCTTGAATGCAATGGCACCCCACTCTGTCATTCTTTATGCGAGACGTAAACAAGGACGCGTCTGTCTATACAGTTACGGAGTCTCATCTCCATATAAATCATCCCATAAAGGACGGGAGACAGAAGAGGATATCACTGGCAGTTATTTCCTTTGATCCTTTGAGGAGAGATGGCTCCCTCTAAGACGGACGGCACATCGTGGATGAGGAACAAACAATAGAGCCTCTATTAGCTCTCGTATAAATATGGGAGCTTCCTTTTCCTCTTCTCCCATTTTTCGGAGAGCCTCCGACGACGCCATCATAATCATCTTCCTCTATCTGGAAGCCAGATCTAGATGTCAACGAAAAGCCCAACCAAGAACCTCCGGAAGACCAATTACCTTGATTAAACTGGAAGATCCTATCTCAGGTGGAAAGGCATCAGTTCATTCCGAAATGGAACTTGGTATAGAAGGAGATAAAGAGGAGAGAGAGAGAGAGAGAGAGAGAGAGAGAGAGATGTGGAAAGAGAGCAGGGAGGGAGAAAACCAACCTGGAAAGGAGAGGACGCCCGAGATTTATGATTCACTAAAGCGCTCGGATTAATGGGGGGACTATTCTTTGCTGCAGAAATAGAATTTATGGAAAGCATTTTCCCCCGGCGATTTATTTTCGGTCGTGTTTCTCCCACCGAACGGGCCCGCGTTCTCTCTCTCTCTCTCTCTCTCTCTCTCTCTCTCTCTCTCTCTCTCTCTCTATCATGAGCAGTCATCTCTAGATCTTCCGAGCAGATTATCACCGAATGTCACTGGGATTTTCTCTTGTTTATTTCATTATCATTTTTCTTTCCATTGTTTGGAAAATATCTTCCATATTTAAAAACCTGTTTGTAGTTACGTGAATTACGGAGGTTTCTGCTTCTCAAGTTATTAAAAATTTTCTGGGAATTAGATCGGGGTTAAATTCTAGAAAGAGAGGGGGCCATGACGTAAGACTCTTACCCTTTCCCATTAGTTCAGTCCTTAAGAAAAATCCGTCGTAGATGTTAGCATTTCTAGCAAATTGGGTTTGTCTTTCCCCAGAGCGGAGAAGGAACCTAAAGGACGTATTTCTGCCTCACAATTGCGGATATAAAACTCGACCGATTGCTTGCCGCCAGCAAGAGACTGTTTTCCGGAGGTGTTTTATGGACGTGGAATTTACATGGTCTTCCAGACGTATGGAATTTATGATTCCTCTTTCGGCTTCTGGATTCAGCGGGAATATTCCCGAGAACAAAGAGACCTGGCGAAATTCTCCCAGGCACGAAATTTAATCTACATGTATACGATACTCCAGCTAGCATTATAAAACTGGCGGGGAGCATGCGAACGGATAGTTTTCTTCACTGAGGATTTTCTCTTTCCCTTTTCAATTTTTTTTTTCCAGAATGACTCATGGAATGCGCACGTCGCTGTGTTTGTGTGTGTTTGGTATTACAAGGAAAGGCACTTACTTCTGTTGGTTGCTCTTACGGCTCTTTTCCAACATTCCTTCCGACAATTGCCTGGAGATATATCATCGAGATTATAACGCATTCAGCTAAAGAAATCTCTGTTGTGAGCCCAGTGGCTGTCGTATAAAAGGCTAGTCAAAGAGATATGTTTATGAATGGACAGCTTTGTACCCCTAAATTCTTTTGCTATGTACCACGCTTGGCAACGTTTATGTATGTATGTATGTATGTATGTATTTGTGTATGTATGTATGTATGTATGTATTATATATATACTGTATATTCATATAATATATATGCATATGTATATATATATAATTAAATACATTATATATATGTGTGTGTGAGTGTGTGTATGCATGTATGTCACATAGCCATGACATTTTTATATTAACAAAAATGAAGCCATAAATATCGTTGAATATTCAGTAAGCTGCGCTTCGGAATAACTTACATTCAAAGGGAATTATAACTGATATATGTTGTAAAAATATATACACGGGTACACAATAGATAACAGTATTGTAACCGAAGTGTGCCACCAAAACGAGATGCAATATGATTTTATGATAACCTTTTACTCACTGTAACTTAATCAAAGATTTCCTCAGCTTGTAAATCAAGAGCTCGAGACGATATATCATCTACGAAAATGCGTTTGGCAAAGAATTAATATTGTGTACGTAAATCTGTCAGTTTTAAGTGTCAATCTCCGATTCCCCTTGAAATCAATTTCGTAATGTAAATTTGAGCGTCTACGATGTGCGCAACTCAAAAAGTGTGATTGATAAAAAGTTGACAATTATTCAGTAATTGCAGTTCGAATAAAATCAGAGAAATGAATAGGAAACCTTATCTTAGTGATATTTTTCTCAATGAAAGGCGCTTTGTTCAGTTCTAAGAAATCTGTGCATTTTTAGAATATAAATGACAAAGTCAATTTGTCATTTGTTATTGCTATAGCTGTATATTATTGTCCTTGCGTCTATGGGCTCTACCCCCTTCCCCCCAACCCTGGTATTCTTAAAGGGGTGGGTTTGCATTATGATAATAATAATAACAGATGGCGAAGAAATCCCAGTGTAACTCGAAAGTGTAAATTGAGGAGAATCAGTTCTATATAAATCTCCCGCTTATATATATATATATATATATATATATATATATATATATATATATATATATATATATATATATATATATATATACATATATACATATATATATATATATATATATATATATATATATATATATATATATATTTATAATATATATTTACATTTACACCACTGTCGATTTTTTCACCATTTTAGTGACTAATGCTGTTATGAGGTTTTTAGTGACCAACCGATTATTGGCTGATGTCTGTGTTAGTTTTTCCACTTTTAGGAGAGAGAGAGAGAGAGAGACTTTTTTTCAGAGGTACGAAGTAAATTCTTCCTGCAGATAATACAGATTGAGTTCAATCTTATCAGTAGACCTCAAGTCCTTGACCTTTAATTAGCGTGTGATTAGAACTCTATTAGTTCCTAATCATTATATTAATAATGTCGATTGTCAACTTAGGAGAAAAAGTTCAGAAAGAACACGAAGGTCTTTTAAAGGCATCTTACCAAAATTTTTGCTAATATTACAATCTACAGCTACTTATGGAATCTGCATGCCTGTATGTTCATTACATTCGTTTTAAAGTAAAGGGCAAAAAAAAAAAAAAAATGTTAGAATAGTCACATGGAAACGATCATGGTGATATACTTTTTAACCAGATTTTGGCTTTCATTAGTCATTAATATAGTACTGTCTGTTATCAAAGTAGGAATATACTGAAATATAGGTGAAACCAAAAAAGATAAATTAATTTTTTGGTGGCTTTTATTACCAGTGATGAAAAATTTTATTAGTAGTACAGTATAATAATAATAATAATAATAATAATAATAATAATAATAATAATAATAATAATAATAATAATAATAATAATAACAAGATTATCAGAGCAGCAATGAAGTAAACCGTGATAATACCTGAAAGTATAAATGATATCCTTGTGTCCTTTTGTTTAAGAGAAATTGCTTAAATTCTTAATGATATATAATAATTAAAATAATGATTATTAGGGCACCGAAAAAAATCATGATAACGATGAAAAGTACAAGGATATTGTTGGCTCTTTTAATAGCAAATAATTAATACTCTTGTTGATGTTATAATAATAGTAATGATTATCACCATCATCATCATCGTTCCAGGTCATCACAGTGTTTATAAAATAGTAAAATGAGATTCATTGAAATCGTAACCAATACAGTAATAAAGCCGAATATCAAAGCCTCATAAAGGAAAATTACGATTACGCCAAAAAAAAAAAAATTGATAAAATAAATTAAATAACACAAAGAAAAAGGAAATCTTGGGGCGGGCGGGGAGGGTTGCGGGGGGTGGTGGGGGCGCCTTTGTTGCTCAGATATTCCATCTCGGGATAAAGTCCAGGCAGAAGATTCCCGAACTCCCTTATTTTCTCCCAACGTCAGTCAGAAGTATCCTTAACTCCGACAGAGAAAGATCATCCAAGCCCAAGTTGGGCCCCTGCGAACTCTTGATCGATCGATGATCCAGCTGTATCTGCGAATCCTCGAATATTTCCCGACTGGGATGGGGAGTTGGGGAGAGGGGAAGCCCGCCTTGGCAAGACTTCCCTCCTTAAAAAGTCTATTTAGGCTACAGGCCGGTCGAGGTAGCGGGTTCATCCCTTGCTCTGTATGATAGGGGCGTTCCCTCTCTTGCATTCTGATTTCTTTATTCCTCTTTTTTTTTTTTGTCATTTCTTTATACTTTTTTATATTCCTTTTGAATTCAAGATGTATAATTGATTTTTATTATAGATTATGTTGTTTATTTTTTTGTATTCCTTTTGCATTCGAGATGTATAATTGATATTTTATAGATTATGCTTTGTCTTTATTCTATTTTATATTCCTTTTGGATCCGAGATGTACAGGGTATAATTGATTTTTTTAAAGATTATGTTTTTTTATTTAATCTTTTTTATATTAATTTAGAATTTGAGATGTGTCATTGATTTTTTTATAGATCAAGTTTTTCTTTGTTCTTTTTTTATATTCCTTTAGAATTCGAGATGTATAATTGATTTTTTTTATAGATTATGTTTTTTCTTTATTCTTTTTTATATTAATTTAGAATTTGAGATGTGTCATTGATTTTTTTTATAGATTATATTACTTTTACCCACGGTCCGTTATATCTAAAGGACAAATATTTGTCATGCCTTCAAAGTGTTTTAAATTCTTGGCGTCTTTGAGCTAAGAATTTATTCTTTATCTCTAGATGACTGTGTGTCATTACTATTATTTTTCTTAAACTTAATTGGGTTTGTATTGGAAATTCATAAGGTCCTCAAGTGCGTCTCTGTGAACTCATAACTTCCGTCAGTTTCCTCTCTTTCTTTGTCTCTTTCTGGTCAACTTATAATTTGACTTCTTTTTAGAGTGATGGATTTTGAAATGTGTCAGGAACCTGATTACTAGACAAAATACATCATACAAAAAATGTAAAAACTTTCCCTGTAGAGGATGTTAGGGAAGAGAGAGAGAGAGAGAGAGAGAGAGAGAGAGAGAGAGAGAGAGAGAGAGAGAGAGAAAGTTATCGGTTGTCATTCAGAGTTATCCCGGGCAGAGCCGGGTTGGTCAACTAGTGCGTGCGTGTGTGTGTGTGTACAAAAAAAATGTAAACATTTTCCCGAGAACTGAAAATGAATAATTGAAGCAGAGCGTGTACAAACCCCACTAAGAAAGTAAAAACTTAGCATAGTAAAGAATGAGACTGATATCGTTTCCAATTAATTCTCTTCGTCCTTAACAGACCTCTCCAAAGTTCGTCGTCTCATGTTGGAGAAGGCTTGGGGGATTTTTCTGTCGTTGATATTAACTGAAGGTAATTCAGTACGAACCGAAGGTATACTTACACAGCCAATTTGTGGTGTCTTAGTCTAATTGCATCGATGGTACAGTGAGTTACATTCTGTGAGGTTACGTTCTGTGGGGTTGAGTACATTTGTGACAAAACGTCAAACATAAAAAGGTTTAAATGGTGTATAATGGTTGAAGAAAGTCCGTATATCATTTTGCATTTGAGGATCTGTGTGGTTTATCAAGAAAATTAATTTATTGGTAAAAATTATTCGTTTTCTTAATCACTGAAGATTTAGGAGCCTACAAAGGAATGAAATAGGTTACAAAAATGATGTCGAAACTATTTCAAAATTTAGCTGATAATGCAATCTGTATAAAAAGTTAGTAACAATTCGATTTAGTATTTCTGACAACCGACGGAATAAATAATGGAAATTAGGTATCTCAGGGATGATCATTGCATGCACATAAACAGGCACATTTATATACAGTGTATATAAAGACTAAGAATTTTTTAGTTTGCACTTACTCACAGAAACTTATACACACGCAAGCACACACATACACATACATACACACGTGTATATATATATATATATATATATATATATATATATATATATATATATATATATATATATATATATATACATATATATATAAAATATATACCTATCAATATATATATATATATATATATATATATATATATATATATATATATATATCTATATTTATATATATGTGTGTGTGTATACATTTATATATATATTCCAGTCTGATACAGTGTCACGAATAAAACGTGTTTGACATCGAGATTCGTCGAACTCCTGAAACGGCAACGCATATGCATTTCCACTATTAAACAGATTAGAATTATGTATCCAGGCGCCCTTAGTATTAATTATTGTAACCCTTTGAACATCTAAACGAGCGGTACATCTCGCAAATTCACTGGATTAATAATTGGAGTTATTGTAAAGCGACTGATGGCATGGCTTCTCCCCCCGGATGATTAATGGCCGACTTTTAAAACTGAGGTTAATGGGAATTGAGTTATATACCCGAATTCATGTTTGGTCTCTGTCAGGTTGAATCAAATGCAAAGGGCTTTGGTTCAAGTAATTTAAGTATATGTATATATGTCTATATATGTGCATAATATATATATATATATGTATATATATATATATATATATATATATATATATATATATATATATGTATGTGTATATGTGTATGTATGTATAAATATATATATATATATATATATATATATATATATATATATATATATATATATATATATATATATATATATATATATATACACATATATGTATATATATACGTATACATACACACACATATATATATATACATACATATATATATTGCGCTCGTGCATCTTTGCATACATTTATTTATTTGTTTTCTGTGCTTTCATAATTAAACGCATACAGTTTTATTGTAAATACAAGCATTTTCCAAATTCAGGGGTGGCTTCAGAAGGCGCTATCCTTCCGTCTCTTTCGCAATTAAGTTTGTGATGAGATTGCTTGCCCGACGCTTTGCCTCGTATGTACTAAAGGGTATTTGACGACGGTCTGTCGTTTCTTGGTGGTCCACCATCCAAAAGCTGACCAGATCTAACAATATATATATATATATATATATATATATATATATATATATATATATATATATATATATATATATATATACATATATATATATATATATATATATATATATATATATATACACACATATGTATGTATATATACACACATTCATCTATATATATATATATATATATATATATATATATATATATATATATATATATATATATATTCATATATATACATATATGTGTGTGTGTGTGTAGGCAAGCACGAGCTTGCAATCCTCATGCAGCGCAATAAATCCACGCATGCATTTCCATCAAGGACAAAATTGCAGCCGGAGAGTCAGCAGCAGGAGAAAACCTCGCGTTTAAACAGTCAGTGAAAAGAGCGAATTGCTGCCGTGATTAATTAAGGAGTCATCAAAGGGCTTTGTTTGGCAGCGGGGAAATTGGTGTGTTTTCTTCATTCCCAGATGGCAAAATTGGTTGCTCAAAATGGTAATTGATTTCCTCGCAATGAAGCAATTCCATTTGAACTCCGGCACAGCAAACCATTTTTATTGTTTTCAAGTTCTGTGCGCCTTCCCGGATGGCTGGCTGCCTGCCTGCCGCTTCGTCAGAGTGTTGCTCTCGTGTGTGTGTGTGTGTGTGTGTGTATGTATACTCGCTTGCATGTGTGTATGTTTGTGTACGTACCTGTGCTTTTGTCTTTTGTGCATGTCTTTGTCAGGAATTATATAGTTTCGTACTTCATTAATCATTCTTTCTCATATGTATATCGTCTGTTTTTGTGCGTATTGCCTGTATGTTTGTGTCGATATTTTCATACTTTACGCCTTTAACACTAATAATTTGCCATTTGAGTATGCGTAATCTTGTGCAGTAGGTTCTTGGACCTTCTCTTGAAATCAAATGATTTACTTTACGAATGGTTACTATATATATTAGTGATTCGTATATGTTCTTTATAAGATTCCATTGTATTTTAATAAATTCATGTAACCTCTTATTATAAAAATGTCACTTCAGTATAGCTTCAGATTGATGATGAAAGTTTTATGTTTTTGTTTGTATATTCATCAATTAAGCTTCAGGTTAATGGTGAAAGTTTTATGTTTCTGTTTGTTCATTCATCAATTAATGCTTTATATTTTCAACTGTGCTTCGCCATAACTAATCTATTACCGTGGCAAAAATCGGTATGTCATTATCCTTGACTGCCTCAGCATCACTCATAAAGGGAGTCTCGATCTAGGCAAATCTTGTCATTTTGTCACCGTTGATCTCTGCAGCATTATTCGTGGCGAACGTCTGATGTTCGGGAAACTGCACCGTATAATAAAATAACTCTGGACATCTCTTCAAATAAATGGTTCGGGATAATCACGAGTAAGTCGCATCGTGATTGCTTTCAGTTGTTGTCGACAAAAGGAAGCTGATCAAAATGTTTATTGGAAATTTAACAAACTGTGATTTCGTTGGTTTGGAAAATGGAGCGATTACTTCCGCCATTTCAGGGCACTGCCACACCAGCTGTGTCTTATGTTTTTTTCTAAGTGTATATGTATATATATATATATATATATATATATATATATATATATATATATATATATATATATATATATATATATATATATATATATACATACATATTATTATACAAAAATATAGAATCTACTGGTCATTTTTACCAGATACATATTTTTATATGTATGTATCTACACTATATATATATATATATATATATATATATATATATATATATATATATATATATATATATATATATATATATATATATATATATATATATATATATAATATATAATATACACATATATAGATATTATATATTATATAAATATATAGAATCTAGTGGTCATTTTTTACCAAATACATATTTTATATATATGTATGTAACTACATTAACTAGCCCACATTTCCACATTCGTCAAAATTGAAGTCACGGAGCTTCGTGAAACCGACGTCACAAGATCACGAACATGTGCTAAATTTAAGCTACAAGGCACGAGAAAAAGACCCACATTGCACCAACATACCCTTCCTTGACTTCCTTTGCAGCGTAACAATCCACTTAAACGCCCTGTATTAAGGAGGACCATTAGCCCCCATTCCGAAAGGGACACATTAATAATTGACCAGTGTAGGTGCCATTGTTCTTTTTGAGTTCTGTATGTCTCGTCATTTAGGCGATGGTCTAATGGTCAATCATCAGGTGGTGGTTTGCTGAAGGGTCACCTGTTGAGCATTTGCACAGCACTTCGGCTGACTAGAGCCTCCTCTGGAATATGCTCTGCGCGTTACGTCCTCCTCTTCCCGGGGCGTGAGTTATGCACGGCCTTAATCGTCGTGCCAATAAATTCTCAAATGGTTTTAAGGGCAAGTTTGACCTCAGTGATTGGAAAGGCTGTCGATGTTGTTTCACAGCTATTATAAGTGCCTCTAGTTTTGCTGTTAAAACTTGAGTACTTTTTCTTTCTTTTAGTAAGCGTTTAGTTAAACTTGATTACTTTTTCTTTCTTTTGATAAGCGTTTAGTTATGTTTGTGTCCTAGAAAAAATGTTTCCAGAATAGAAGTTCATAACACATATACGCTCACTTGTATTATGCAATAACAGGTAATCGTATTTTTATTTTTACTGTCGTTTTTTATTATTGGAACAAACACTTGAAAATAACAACAATATAATCCTGCGTAGCTGGAAAGAGATTTGCCCGTAATTAAATTCGATGTTGAACGGAGTACGGAATGAATCATGAGATTGTTATTTTTAATTAGATGCATGTATAATGCTCTAGCATTCCGGATAGGATGTCAGATGTTTACATCCTGATATGTGAATCAAATCCGAATATTCAGTAAGTCATTCCTTTTGGTTCGTCACTTGTTTAAAAAGAAAAAGTTTAGGAATCTTTCACGATAATTGATGACGATACAGAGAGTGAGTCAGTTTCCAACGATGTGGGAACTGCTCTTAAATTTTTGCGTTTCTTTTCGTGTAAGTTGTCTTACGCGGAATCTGCTTCGTTAAAAAAAAAAAATCTTTTCCCATCGGCAGAAGAGGCTTCTCAGAAAAAGGACAATATGAAATTCCTCAAATTCGTTGTTATATTTTCATATCTGAGGATGACTCATCAGCTCTGTACATGAGACTTCTATCTAAATAACTTTCGCAAAGAGGTGCTTTAATCACATTTGTTTGGTGGACGATCCATTTTTCATACTAGAAAACGCATCAGCGAAGCAAATGGCATCATTCTATTGCCGCATGTGCTTTATTTATTCCTACAAATTAGCTGTTTCTTCATATAATTAGAAAGAAGCTTCATTATATACACCTGGAGTTTCCCTCTTTTTTGCCTTCACAAAAGGTGTATTCATTCCGCTCTGCCAGTGTTTATTGTGCTATAGTTTTCCTTGTTAATTTTAGCACATCCTTATCTATGAGCTATTAAACGTTTCAAAGAGATACGAATATACTGTCATTTTGTCACCTGTTAACATTTACTCTAACAGTTTTAGCATTACTTGTTTTAAAGAAGACCCCTCCTTGCTGGTAACAACACCGAGGTTACAGAGACATTCCAAGTATCTGATATTCGTACTCCATCTGTTGTCAATGAAAATTTCTAGCCCTTCCCTTGCTCCCCTAGACCGTCCCATAAAAGAAAAAAACTCTTGAATATCTTCTCAACTCCTCCATGCCTTTTATGGATGCCAGTTCACCGCATGGGGAAACTTCGTCTAACAAGAAAAATTTATCCCCATGGGATCCTAATACTTTCAGCCAAAGTCTCGCAATGTATAAGTCAGTTTAAGATTTTTTGTTTTTGTGCCGATGCAGCTAAAACTTGACAAGTCTCTTATGGTTGAACACAAGACAAGGAATAAATACATGGTGCTTTAAACATTTTGTCATGATACGTATATTTAAGAATTCAAGACCAGGCTCTTCCTCGTTTCAACACAGAAAATATATTTCTGTCTGAGTTGTCCTGTAAAGGGGTCAAGAGAAAGAAGAGAAGGCTACTCTAGCTCCTGATTTTCCCGATGGTTCATATTTTTCTTCCACGACCTTTTGCTTCCTTTTCCCCTCTTTCATTTCCTCCTCCTCCTCCTCCTCCTCCTCCTCCTCCTCCTCCTCCTCCTCCTCCTCCTCCTCCTCTCCCCTTCCTTTTTCCCCTGTCCTTCCATCCTTGTCCCAGCTTCTTCCATCCCCCCCTCTCCCCTCTCCACCACCACCTTCACCATCCTAAGCTCCATTTCATGGTTGGTTGACCTGATTTCCAGTTTCGCCTTCAGTTTTTTCTTCTCTCTCTCTCTCTCTCTCTCTCTCTCTCTCTCTCTCTCTCTCTCTCTCTCTCTCTCTCACTTTAATATCCATAAAATGGAGATTCATTCTCATCTTTCGTTCTGTTGACACGGTCCTTGCTGGGTCTTTGTAGGGAAGTTCGGAATCAAAGATGCTTTTGCCGAAAGTTGTGATTAAATTGGGAATTAATAAACGGGCGTTGGCACTCCCTAACAAAAATGATTCATTATGGTGATTGGAATGGCAAAGGAACGGAACTAACGGGAGCTTCGTGATTGTTTTAGCAGTTGCTTGCGATAATTTCATTCATGCATGCGACTACATCAATACATTAACGCCTAAATGTAAATCCTTTAGCGCAGTGGTTTTCAACCTTTTTTGGCCCATGCACCCTTTCACCATATGTCAGAATGTCAACCCCCCCTCCCCGTTTCCAAAATTGTCTGCCTCAAAAGGCGCATTCCAAATAATATGCAACTAAATGCTAACATATACACACAAGCTAGCGGAGAGAAGCCCTGCGTGACTTCTCGGTAGTGTGGACCGATGCACAATGCATTTTGTGTGGTCCTAGAGCCAGTTTGAGCCTGCCAATCTGTGGCCACAACTCTCCCCCCACCCCTGAACGAAACTCTGAAATTCCCCGTTAGCGGGGGGATTTCCCCCCTGGTTGGGAACCACTACTAGCGGGTGAATGTAATACCATTGGCTGGTGTATGTTACTTGCTGCATATAATAAGAGGCGTATGATGATTATTTTACTCTGAGTTGAAAGCATGGCATACTACGAAAAAAAATGTGATAGGTAGAGAGGACAGTTAGTTTATGCATCTTCAATTGCTTCGTGCTTTTGTTCATATGTCTGTTTTATTTCCGCTTTAATCGAGATAATTGAAATTTATTTCTGAGGCTCAGTATATATATATATATATATATATATATATATATATATATATATATATATATATATATATATATATATATGTACCTATACTAGTGTGTTTCTTTGTTATCATATAACTTTAAAATGTACGTGGGCACATATGCATAAATGATGAATAGTAGAATACCCCATATATAGAACCTGCCCAGGACGCGCACTTACAGACATGATGCTACATACATACATACATACATATATATGTATATATGTGTGTGTGTATGTGTGTTCAGAAACGCATTCACACATACGAGCTCGTATATGCATATATACACACATATGCAAATTATATATATGTGTGGGTGTGCGTGTGTGCGTGCGCGCGCACTTTACGGAGTAGAAGATAGAAATAGGGGAGACGTTATTTGCTGGTTTCTGAATTACTCATGATTCCTATACTTGGGTCATTCCATTGCCAATTTCATAAAAGTGACGTTGTGTTGAAAGTAAAAATATTTGAATTTTCTCCCTGAAAAGATATCTTCGACATTCGGAACATATTTTCAATACCATTATCATCCTCTTTGTCATCATCACCATTTCTCCTCATACTCATGATCGCCATCCTCATCATCACAATTTGTGCTGTTATCATTATCATTGTTATTTTTAAATACAATAATGGTCATCAATATCGTGTGATCATTAATATGTCATCACCATGATCATCAGTCATCCTCTCAGCATCATCACCATCATCCTCATCTACATATCGTCACTGTCATCATCGTTTTCATCATTATCATTCTTCTTCATCATTACTATCATCATGTCAGCAGCACCATCATCTACTGTACATAGCATCACTGTCCTCATCGTTTTCATCATTATCATTCTTCTTCATCATTACTATCATTCTGTCACCATCATCATCATCATCTACATATCGTCACTGTCATCATCATTGTCATCACTATCATTCTTCTTCATCATTGCTATCATCCTGCCAGCATCATCATCATCATTATCTACATATCATCACTGTCCTCATTGTTTTCATCATTATCATTCTTCTTCATCATCACTATCATCCTGTCAGCATCATCATCATCATCTACATATTGTCACTGTCATCATCGTTGTCATCATTATCATTCTTCATCATTACTATCATCCTGTCAGCATCATTTTCACCATTATCATTATTCTTCATCATAACTATCATCCTGTCAGCATCGTTTTCACCATTATCATTCTTCTTCATCATAACTATCATCCTGTCAGCATCATCATCATCTACATATTGTCACTGTCATCATCGTTGTCATCACTATCATTCTTAATAATCATCATCATCACACCTACCACTACCACCACCATCACTATCATCATCATCATGATCATCAGCACGACACGAGCGCCATCATGCGACGTCGAAGGGGTTCGGCCAGGAAGCGCGACACTTTCGCCCCCGGAGGAACTTGACGTCGATAATGACAACGTAACGGCGCGATGATTTCCGGCGATAATTTCTTCTGACTGATGCGGGTGTATCGCATGCGTAGTGACGACGACTGTCTGTTACGTTATGCGTGTCCGTCACGCGCTGCGTCACATGCACATACGGATGGAGGTTACGTCTCCTCTCGACTGAGATACTGTTACTTAATGGGAAAAATTTATGGCTGCCGTAGAGTCTTAGAGATGCCGTTGGCGGTTGCAGGGAAGTTTGCCCGGAAAGAACGTTGATGGGACCGCTCTTTGGACTTATGATTGAGTCATGTACATTTATTTATGCTTGTGTATACATACATCTATACATACACGTATGCTTCCTCTTTTAGACTGTATCTGTCTATCTATAAATATATAAATAAATAAATAATATATATATATATATATATATATATATATATATATATATATATATATATGTATGTATGTATGTGTATGTATGTATGTATGTATGTGTATGTATGCATGTGCACACACACATATAATATATATACATATATATATATATATATATATATATATATATATATATATATATATATATCATTGATATACACTGTATGCTTGTAAAACTTTAAAAAGGAGAAAGAGGTGTATAATGGACAAAATAGGTTTTAGTGAGGACTGAAAAGAAATGGAAAATGTACATTAATTAAACACCTTGTGCAGGAATGACAAGATATGATCTGGAGTTAAAATAGGAAAAAAGTTACATCTCATCAGGAAGAAAAAAATATGCAGTTCTTTACAATTGCGAAGGTAAAGAAGATAAGTCTCACAACACTTACATATCCACTGTCGCATATTCACTAGAAAAGAAATCACTAAAATATATATATATATATATATATATATATATATATATATATATATATATATATATATATATATATATATATATATATATATATATATATATATATATATATATATATATACAGTATATATATATGTATATATATATATATATATATATATATATATATATATACTGTATATATATATATATATATATAAATTGCAAGATCCGATCATCTTTTTATTCAAGACTAAAAACTTCTTGACATCTTTTCGAGTATTGTTAACGCAATGTGGATAGATTTAGTCTCAGCCTGTCACATAATCCCTGCCCCACCCTCATCTCGACTATAAATCAAATTTTGTTAGAAGTAACTCAAACGATGCGTATTTTTTCTCTAGGTTATATTTATATGGCCAGCACTGCCTTGTACCACATCCACTGCAAAGTTTACGCGAACATAAATTGGCATTATTATGACCATTGTCGCCGAAAGAGGAAAAAAGGTTTTTTTTAGTGAAGACTTAAAAAGAGTAATCTGGAGAATAAATAGTATAAATTGGTTAATAACATTTGTTGAAGATTGCAGTGATGTTTTAGCCTCTAAAACGACGCCACGCCAGAATTTTCAGAGCAGTGACATAATGTTTACTTAACGCTGGGTCATTTTCCGTACATTTTTTAGTAAATTATAAATCTAAAGGGGCGACAAGAAAATAATGTCTTAATTTATTTATTTATTTATTTATTTAGTTTAATTTAAGCTTTTGCTGACGATCATATGACATAGCCACCGGCTGCATAGGGACTGAACGGAAATAAACATGATGATATAGAACAGTTTGACGTTAACAGTATCTCTCTCTCTCTCTCTCTCTCTCTCTCTCTCTCTCTCTCTCTCTCTCTCTCTCTCTCTCTCTATAGACAGCTGTCATTTACTTGACATTTATAGCCAAACCTAAATTGGTATCGACTGTAGCGACTCGTGAAACTAGGCACCTGCGGAAAATAAGTTTTTCAGTAACGACAAATATGTTTATGTCGATTTTTTTCGTATAGAGTATTTGATCCAGATATTCAGTGAAATATAAACAGGAAGTCGTCTTAACTCCTTATTCAGAAAATAAAAGTTTTAGTCGTCTTAACTCCTTACTCAGAAAATAGAAGTTTTACTGAAAGGATGTTTGCAAATTAGGAATTGTAGAGGAAAAATGAATAAGCATAATATCCGAAGATCAACAAATAATGTGTTTTTTTTTTTGTGCTTTCACTTTTATAAATCTCCACTCGTCTTCAGCCTTCCATCTTATAGTTTTCACCCAAGTTGGTCTCGGTATTGCGACTCTTCTGGAGCACTATTCTCTGGCGTTGCGAAGGACACGTCAAAGCTATTTCATTCTTCCCTTCATCGTTATCTCATTTACGCATGGAACTTCCGTGATTTTCCTTATGTCATTTATCACTCATATCCTGCCACCTGACTCTGAATATTCTTCTTAAAGTTTTATTCTCAAATATAGAAATTTTTTAGATGTAGTTTCATTGTCATACTATGATATATGTCCGTATAGCAATGCAGATCATCCGAAACCAAAATATAATCTTATTTTGTAGGTAATTCAAATCTATTTGATTTCCAAATGTTATTCACCCTGTCCAGCGTTTGATTTGTATTTTGTTAGTCTTTCACTAATTCCCAGTTCAGAAGAACCTGTATTGCTTATCAGTTCCCAAATATTTGAAAGACTTGACCTAGTGTTTTTTCATCATTTGTGTAAAATATGTTCTCATTATTTATGATTTTCTTGGATCTGATTCAAGTCCATCTCTTTTGGTATATGATGCATTGAATAATTATTTAATCTTTGCGTATTTTGAGTTGTTTTTCTGATGTTATCAAATTAACCCTCTTTCATCTTCAACCACTTTTTTTCAGTATAAAATCCATGAGAAGGACAAACGGCAAAGGTGGCTTCAAATTTCCCTGCAGTATATTCCACGATATATTGCAGATTCTCTTAATAAAATTCTGTCGCCGTTAACTTTGCATCTGCATCCTTCATGGAAGGCTTCAATGCGTTTTACACATTTAAAGGAATACCGTAGTGGTGTAAAACCTTCACAACGCAGGTCGTGAACGCTGTAATGGTAAAGATATGTATCACTAAATAAAAGACATATTTATTTAAAAAATTTTAAAATTTAACAAACATTCGTCTAATGTAGAAATGTAAATTCACATATATAATCTCAGTAATCTTTGTGTATTTGTGTTTATTTTATATATATATATATATATATATATATATATATATATATATATATATATATATATATATATATATATATATATATATTTTTTTTTTTTTTTTTTTTTTCCATCATCACTGTCACTGTTTTCTTTTTTTGCATCTTTGCTGTGTAACCAGCAATGCTTCACGCCTTCACTTATGCTATATACTCCTTACTTATCTCTTTCGCCTAATTTATCTATATTTTATTACTATAAGTTTTCCTTTCAGATATTTCCATGAGAATTTCCACTTTCTCTCATTTGATTCATAAGATGTTGCTCTTAATGTTGCGACCGAAATTTTGCAAAGAAAGCACATTCGGTTCCTAGGTGAGCCAGTGTTGGGTGTCTTGACGTCATCAGTGTGTCTCAGAAAGACTGATTGGTGTTCGCTGACGTCGGACTACTTGACAAACAAACATGCAAACATTTTGCTTCTAAAATCGAGTTGCAGGACTAGTGTATTTAAACACCTGGAGAGAGTTAAAAGCATTACAAACAACGAATAGAAAATTTGTAGTAAAGACGTCCCAAGTACTCTAACAAAATTTTGTCCGTAAATTAAGCAACGTAAGCATTTGAAGTAACAATAGTTTAAAATTCTGTTTGGATACCCGAGAGGCAAAAAGAAAAAGAAAAATTCCGGAAATGAACCTGATCCATACGGTAGACCCCAAACCCCACAGAAATCACCCAGACTACTATTTTAATGAGGGTAGTCGCAGGCTGCTCCAAAGGGAAGAGCCCGTGCTGGCATAAAAACCAACGTAATCTAAAACAGTATTAATGGGGGGGCGGGACACCACTGATGGCTCTCGGTAGACCCCAAACCCGACAGGAATCATCCAGACTGCTATTTTAATGAGGGTAGTCACAGACTGCTCCAGAAGGAAGAGCCCGTGCTGGCATAAAAACCAGCGTAATCTAAAACAGTATTAATGGGGGGACACCACTGATGGCCCTCGATAAACTCATTTTAGGAATGTTTCCACAAATTTCTGCTGAATGGTTGAGTGTGACGCGAACGTCATATTCGGGCAAGTGTTCACCGGAGAAAATTGCCTGGACCTCGAAGCCTTTACAGCAAGAGATTGATTTATTGTTCGCATCAGGGGGCCTGTCAGACTCGAGTCGGGAATTGGCGGGTGCAAATGCACAATCAACAACAAGGTTGGGGAAAAAATGACAGAATAAACAATCGAATAAATAAAAAAATATATATGGAGAGAGGAGCACAGTTGAAAAAAAAGAGAAGAGAAAAATGCCGAGTGCATTAAAATAGATCCGCGTTTTGTGTTCGGCCTATGGTATTGTCGGAGAATAAACTATAAAGTAAAACGCTTCTCGTTTTAAAGCCCAGCGCAAACCAACGCATATCACCTGAAACTCTGCAAACACTCGTGCGTCGAGTAGATAGTATAAAAAAAAAAAAAAATGCGTGGAGCGTTTCTCCTAGAGTCGGCGGTATGGACAAATGGCAAACACTATAAAAAGACTATAACGTTCCTCTAAAAAAAAATTTGTAGCAACAGGACAACGATATAAAAATGATATAGCCTGAATCTGTACAACATTCCTCTAAAATAAAACTGTTAGGAACGTGACAGCAGAATAGAATATCAGCATGACATTAGTTCTAAATTGGAAGACATCTCATACACGTTAACACTGAGCGAGTTTTACTACACATTTAAACACGGTCAGATGAGGGGGGGAAAAAAGAGGAAAACAATTGCAAAAGAAGAAAAGAATGTTTTGAAGCGCAGGTCGAGTGGCAGTGGCACATTCACAGATTGGAACATTTTCTTCTTTCGCTTGCAGCGGAGCCGGAGCAAAACAGTGCCCCAAGGAGCCGACGCAGGCTGCGACCGCTCGCAAGGCCCAAAGTCCGCTCTCCTCGCGGTCTCCGTAGGCTCTGCTGTTTTCATAACACTGCATATAAAATGGAAAAGAGGGTTTTTGATTGTCGTACCATTCGGGCTGTTTCTGTTTCAATGAAATTACTCGTGCTGCACAATAGCTCATTTTTTTTTAATATCGCGTTACCGCTTTTTTGTTATTCCTTTTAGATGTCTGATAATCGAATGGTTTTGTTTCTGCTTGAAGCTATTTGGCAGGAGCGAACATCTGAGTCAGACTCGTTTTCGTTTTTTTTTAATGCCGCTCATGACGTTATCTCTGAATACGTTGCAAGAGAAAAAAAAATGCGCCGAAGTTACTTCGGCGCAGTTGAGTTTTCTGTACAGCATATGATGCTATATGAAACTCTCAGCCACGTTCCATGAAACTCTCAGCCGCTGCCCATGAACTTTCAGCCATGGCCCGATGGTGGCCTGTGTTGTTGGCATCTATGCCGGTGCCAGATGCACAATTATGGCTAACTTTAACCTTAAATAAAATAAAAACTAGCTAGGCTAGAGGGCTGCAATTTGGAATGTTTGGTGATTGGAGGGTGGATGATCAACATATCAATTTGCAGCCCTCTAGCCTCAGTAATTTCTAAGATCTGAGGGCGGACAGAAAGAGCGCGGACGGACAGCCAAATAGCCATCTCAGCAGTTTCCTTTTATAGAAAACTAAAAGCTGTAAATTCGACGGAGTTGTCCAAACGCTTACGTAGCTTGTGATGGTAATGTAAGCGACTGCTGACTGACGAGTTGGTTACCCGAACCACTGCTTTAATCTCACCATTAGCGATGCCAAAGAAACATTTCGCTTTGTAATTACGGAACGTTAATGCCCATTCACTGCGATACTTTAATCACATTAACAAAACGTTTCCCTGCGTAAACAACAACAACAACAACAACAAAAATTTATAATACCTTTTCCTGTCAATATCCCGGTTTGCGCTGGCTCGCGTCGTTTGTCCCGAAAGGAAACGAGGAAAATTCGGAACACCGAGAGATTAAAGAGGACGTCGCGAATAATGTCCCTTTTTCTCTCTTTTCCTCCTTTCGTTACGTGATTTTCATTAAGGATTTTTCATCACATTCTTTGTCAGTTTTTCCTCCTGCTTATTCAGCCTCAGATTCTTCCAACCATTTTCATCATTTGCTCTCATCCTTCCCATTTTTCCTCTTTTATTTTCCTTCTCATTTTTCTTCTGTTTTCTTCTGTTTCAGTAACTATTTTCCTTCTCACTTTTTCATGTTTTCGTAACCACATTTTTTTCAGTAACTATTTTCCTTCTCACTATTCCCTGTTTTCGTAACCACATTTTTTTCAGTAACTATTTTCCTTCTCACTTTTCCCTGTTTTCGTTACCAAATATTTTTATTAACTATTTTCCTTCCCCCTTTTGTCTTCTGTTCTCGTAACCATATTTTTTTTCATAAACTATTTTCCATCTCATTTTTCTTCTTCTTCCGTCACCACATTTATTTCCACGAACTCTTGTCCCTCTGAATTTTTCTCCTCGTAAATTTGGGCAGGAAACGGAACATCGTTCATTCTTTGTCATCGCCGCTCCGATTCATTTCACGCTTCTGATAAAACGTCCTCCCGACGTTCGATTTCTCTCTCTCTCTCTCTCTCTCTCTCTCTCTCTCTCTCTCTCTCTCTCTCTCCTTTGCTTGGTCACCGTTCTCGTACTTCTAAATTCTGTTACGTAGGTATAAATTTACTTTGAGATTACACATCTATATTTCTATATGAAATCACTCACGCATGTTACACGATTATGAGTACGCATGTATGCATGGGAAAAGTGATACTGATGTTCGTGTATATATTCGTAATACTTTACTGCACTGGTGTTCTGTCGTTCCTTTGGAGGTGAAATAAGTGTGGCTGTTCAACTTGAAGTGAATTAGGGTCCCAAGGAACTTTATCTTTTCAAATTTCTCTTCCCTATAAAACCGGCTTATTTTACTAAACGAATAATAAAATTAAAATCATTTAAGTTTTTTTTTACTAAATAAACAATAAAATTAAGATAATATAATTTTTTTATTATTATCTAATAAGCGCTTAGAACGTCGGTTGAGTATAGACACATAACCTGCCATAAGACATCATTATATAAGTTACTCACTTATAGAATTCCAGATATATTAAGTCGAGAGACCTTTACATATCGAAAATTTGTTTGGTAATAATGAAATCTTTAATAAGATCGAAAAACTAATCTGCCACACAAGACTGAAGTTCCGAGCCATTCAACTTCCTCAGCCCTTCAACTGATAACGCAGCTGCTTTCTTGGAAAGAGGAAATAATTAAATTCGCCTCCCACAAGATACTGAAAGTGTATATGCCCTCTTATCGGACGGACGTCGAGTATGCTTGTATTCGCAAATACGCTTATAAAAAAATTCATATTGAGTCTATTTCACAGAAACTTTCTTGAGTAAAAAAAAACCTAAGGAATTTCGGCAGCTCAAGACCTGTTCCAGGTCATCAACTGAAGGGAATAAACACTTTATCCCCGTAATAATTAACAAACGGCAGTCAAAGTCCAACACTGTTTTCGTGGAGGGATGCTATCGGTAATAATTCTGGAATCAGAATTTCTCTGAAATTATCTTTCCAACCATTCAACGTTTGTAACGTTTTTATTACGTGGTAAATATCTTATATTAACAGTTGTGCATGGTCCTCCATCAGTAGCTATGTTTGACACAAACTGAGTAGCTTTAGCTAGCACGGTTGGTGGGAAAGTGAAAATCGAAGGGCTAAATTAGCCGTCCTAATTCCGATCAGACCGAATCCCCTGGTCACGTTCTGTAGCAGATCAATTATTGTACGAATTTATGTGAGATTTTGACAGATGGCGTTGGCTTACCAAACTCTTAAAACATCTGGTCTCGGTTGTCTTTGATGACAAAACAAAATTGCTTCTCTTTACACGTTCCCATTTCTCTTGAATGGTGCAATCTTTCATTAACATGCAACGGAGGAGACCTGAAAAATTACCCCGTCATGACCGGTGTCAGCAAGAGAATGGTAAAACTGTCCAAAGAATCAGTTTCCACGTCTGTGTGATGTATAAACTCTTGCGCAAACTGCTGGAATCGCTGTTCAAAGGATCAGTAAAGGAGCATTGCTTAGTATTGGTATTGAAAACAAACACAAACATATATTTGCTCTCATACACTTTTCTATATATATATATATATATATATATATATATATATATATATATATATATATATATATATATATGTTGATAAATAGATATTATTTATTGATATATATGTATTTATATATATGTATATATATATATATATGATATTATTTATTGTGTGTGTGTGTATGTGTGTTAGGCCATTATCCCAAACAGGGATGACTCCACAGAAATAACTTCATAGAGTGACTGCCACATTTAAACATGAGCTGCTGAATCGTTGATGAATCCTCGTGCCAAAACCTTTCATAACATTGTTGCTTTATGTACACCTATATAGAAGGCTAATCAGCGGCAAGTCGAACATCCACACCCCTACACTCAGTCTGCCATTCACTTTTATCCAATACTTCCTGTATAATAAAGGACATAGATTTTAATACCTCTTGTACACCATCTATTAGCCTTTTTTAGGTCTTCCTTTTCCCATCCCTCCTAACATTTTCGGACTGCACGCTTTTCACCAACTTAT